>NC_092044.1:29615036-29915274 GCF_003086295.3 Arachis hypogaea | reverse complement strand
ATTGAAGCAAGCTATGGTCATCTTGTAAATCTTAGTCAGGCAAACTCAAATGGTAATGGTGATGAACGAAAATAACAAAAAGGTAAAGATAGAGATACTTAGGTAATTCATTGGTAGGAACTTCAGATAAGCGCATGAAGATGCCTTCCCTTCCGTCTCTCTGCTTTCATACTGTCTTCATCCAATCCTTCTTATTCCTTTCCATGGCAAGCTTGTGTAGGGTTTCACCGTTGTCAATGGCTACCTCCCATCCTCTCAGTGAAAACGATTGCATATGCTCTGTCACAGCACGCGGAATTCATCTGTCGGTTCTCGGTCAGGCCGGAATAGAATCCATCGATTCTTTTGCGTCTGTCACTAACGCCCCGCCTGCTAGGAGTTTGAAGCACGTCACAGTCATTCAATCATTGAATCCTACTCAGAATACCACAGACAAGGTTAGACCTTCCGGATTCTCTTGAATGCCGCCATCAGTTCTTGCCTATACCACAAAGACTCTGATCTCACGGAATGGTTGGCTCGTTTGTCAGACGAGCACTCGGTTGTCAGGCGATCAACCATGCATCGTGCAATCAGGAATCCAAGAGATATTCACCCAATCGAAGGTAGAACGGAGGTGGTTGTCAGTCACACGTTCATAGGTGAGAATGATGATGAGTGTCACGGATCATCACATTCATCAAGTTGAAGAACAAGTGATATCTTAGAACAAGAACAAGTGGAATTGAATGGAAGAACAATATTAATTGCATTAATACTCGAGGTACAGCAGAGCTCCACACCTTAATCTATGGTGTGTAGAAACTCCACCGTTGAAAATACATAAGAACAAGGTCTAGGCATGGCCGAATGGCCAGCCTCCCAATGATCTAAGATAGCATAAAAATGAAGATAGCTACCCCGATGTCTCAATACAATAGTAAAAGGTCCTACTTATAGAAAACTAGTAGCCTAAGGTGTACAGAGATGAGTAAAAGACATAAAAATCCACTTCCGGGCCCACTTGGTGTGTGCTTGGGCTGAGCAATGAAGCATTTTCGTGTAGAGACTCTTCTTGGAGTTAAACGCCAGCTTTTATGCCAGTTTGGGCGTTTAACTCCCATTTTGGTGCCAGTTCCGGCGTTTAACGCTGGGATTTCTGAGGGTGACTTTGAACGCCGGTTTGGGCCATCAAATCTTGGGCAAAGTATGGACTATCATATATTTCTGGAAAGCCCAGGATGTCTACTTTCTAACGCCGTTGAGAGCGCGCCAATTGGGCTTCTGTAGCTCCAGAAAATCCACTTCGAGTGTAGGGAGGTCAGAATCCAACAGCATCTGCAGTCCTTTTTAGTCTCTGAATCAGATTTTTGCTCAGGTCCCTCAATTTCAGCCAGAAAATACCTGAAATCACAGAAAAATACACAAACTCATAGTAAAGTCCAGAAAAGTGAATTTTAACTAAAAACTAATAAAAATATACTAAAAACTAACTAGATCATACTAAAAACATACTAAAAACAATGCCAAAAAGCATACAAATTATCCGCTCATTACAACACCAAACTTAAATTGTTGCTTGTCCTCAAGCAACTGAAAATCAAATAAGATAAAAAGAAGAGAATATGCAATGAATCCCAAAAACATCTGTGAAGATCAGTATTAATTAGATGAGCGGGGCTTTTAGCTTTTTGCCTCTGAATAGTTTTGGCATCTCACTCTATCCTTTGAAATTCAGAATGATTGGCTTCTTTAGGAACTTAGAATCCAGATAGTGTTATTGATTCTCCTAGTAGAGTATGATGATTCTTGAACATAGCTATTTATTGAGTCTTGGCTGTGGCCCAAAGCACTCTGTCTTCCAGTATTACCACCGGATACATACATGCCACAGACATATAATTGGGTGAACCTTTTCAGATTGTGACTCAGCTTTGCTAGAGTCCCCAATTAGAGGTGTCCAGGGTTCTTAAGCACACTCTTATTTGCCTTGGATCACAACTCTTATTTCTCTATTTTTTTCGTTTTCTTTTTTCTTTTTCTCTTCTTTTTTTTCGATTTTTTTTTTTTTTGAATAGAAATGCTTTTTCTTGCTTCAAGAATCATTTTTATGATTTTTCAGATCCTCAGTAACATGTCTCCTTTTTCATCATTCTTTCAAGAGCCAACATTCATGAACCACAAATTCAAAAGACATATGCACTGTTGAAGCATACATTCAGAGAACAAAAGTATTGCCACCACATCAAAATAATTAAACTGTTATAAAATTCAAAATTCATGCAATTCTTCCTTTTTCAATTAAGCATGTTTTTATTTAAGAAAGGTGATGGATTCATAGGACATTCATAACTTTAAGGCATAGACACTAAGACACTAATGATCACAAGACACAAACATGGACAAACATAAGCATAAAATTTGAAAAACAGAAGAATAAAGAACAAGGAAATCAAAGAACGGGTCCACCTTAGTGATGGCGGCTCTTTCTTCCTCTTGAAGATCCTATGGAGTGCTTGAGCTCCTCAATGTCTCTTCCTTGTCTTTGTTGCTCCTCTCTCATGATTCTTTGATCTTCTCTAATTTCATGGAGGATGATGGAGTGTTCTTGATGCTCCACCCTTAGTTGTCCCATGTTGGAACTCAATTCTCCTAGGGAGGTGTTTAGTTGCTCCCAATAGTTTTGTGGAGGAAAGTGCATCCCTTGAGGAATCTCAGGGATTTCATGATGAGTGGGGTCTCTTGTGTGCTCCATCCTCTTTTTAGTGATGTGTTTGTCCTCATCAATGGGGGTGTCTCCCTCTATGTCAACTCCAACCGAATAACAGAGGTGACAAATGAGATGAGGAAAGGCTAACCTTGCCAAGGTAGAGGACTTGTCCGCTACCTTATAGAGTTCTTGGGCTATAACCTCATGAACCTCTATTTCTTCTCCAATCATGATGCTATGGATCATGATAGCCCGGTCTATGGTAACTTCGGACCGGTTGCTAGTGGGAATGATTGAGCGTTGTATAAACTCTAACCATCCTCTAGCCACGGGCTTGAGGTCATGCCTTCTTAATTGAACCGGCTTTCCTCTTGAATCTCTCTTCCATTGGGCGCCCTCTTCACATATGACTGTGAGGACTTGGTCCAACCTTTGATCAAAGTTGACCCTTCTAGTGTAAGGATGTTCATCTCCTTGCATCATAGGCAAATTGAATGCCAACCTTACACTTTCCGGACTAAAATCCAAGTATTTCCCCCGAACCATAGTAAGATAATTCTTTGGATTCGGGTTCACACTTTGGTCATGGTTCTTGGTGATCCATGCATTGGCATAGAACTCTTGAACCATCAAGATTCCGACTTGTTGAATGGGGTTGGTAAGAACTTCCCAACCTCTTCTTTGGATCTCATGTCGGATCTCCGGATATTCACCCTTTTTGAGTGAAAAAGGGACCTCGGGGATCACCTTCTTCAAGGCCACAACTTCATAGAAATGGTCTTGATGCACCCTTGAGATGAATCTCTCCATCTCCCATGACTCGGAGGTGGAAGCTTTTGCCTTCCCTTTCCTCTTTCTAGAGGTTTCTCAGGCCTTGGATGCCATAAATGGTTATGGAAAAACAAAAAGCAATGCTTTTACCACACCAAACTTAAAATGTTTGCTCGTCCTCGAGCAAAAGAAGAAAGAAGAGAGTAGAAGAAGAAGAAATGAGGAGAAAGGGAATGGCTTTGTATTCGGCCAAAGGGGAGAGAGATGGTGTTTAAGGTGTGTGAAAATGAAGGAGTGAAGGAAGGTTTATATAGGAGAGGGGGAGAGGGATGTTCGGCCATTTGAGGGTGGGTTTGGGTGGGAAAGTGGTTTGAATTTGAATGGTGGGGTAGGTGGGGTTTTATGAAGGATGGATGTGAGTGGTGAAGAGAAAGATTGGATTTGATAGGTGAGGGGTTTTTGGGGAAGAGGTGTTGAGGTGATTGGTGAAGAAGAGAGAGAGTGGTAGGGTAGGTGGGGATCCTGTGGGGTCCACAGATCCTGAGGTGTCAAGGAAAAGTCATCCCTGCACCAAATGGCATGCAAAATCACGTTTTGTGCCATTTCTGGCGTTAAACGCCGGGCTGGTGCCCATTTCTGGCGTTTAACGCCAGCATCTTGCCCCTTTCTGGCGTTTAACGCCAGTCTGGTGCCCCTTTCTGGCGTTAAACGCCCAGAATGGTGCCAGACTGGGCGTTAAACGCCCAACAGCTAACCTCACTGGCGTTTAAACGCCAGTGGGTGCGTCCTCCAGGGTGTGCTGTTTTTCTTCCTGTTTTTCATTCTGTTTTTGCTTTTTTCATTGATTTTGTGACTTCTCATGATCATCAACCTACAAAAGACATAAAATAACAAAAGAAAATAGTTAATTATAAAACATTGGGTTGCCTCCCAACAAGCGCTTCTTTATTGTCATTAGCTTGACAGAGGACTCTCATGGAGCCTCACAGATTCTCAGAGCCATGTTGGAACCTCCCAACACCAAACTTAGAGTTTGAATGTGGGGGTTCAACACCAAACTTAGAGTTTGGTTGTGGCCTCCCAACACCAAACTTAGAGTTTGACTGTGGGGGCTCTGTTTGGCTCTGTTTTGAGAGATGCTCTTCATGCTTCCTCTCCATGATGACAGAGGGATATCCTTGGGCCTTAAACACCAAGGATTCTTCATTCACTTGAATGATCAACTCTCCTCTATCAACATCAATCACAGCCTTTGCTGTGGCTAGGAAGGGTCTGCCAAGGATGATGGATTCATCCATACACTTCCCAGTCTCTAGGACTATGAAATCAGTAGGGATGTAATGGTCTTCAACTTTGACCAGAACATCCTCTACAAGTCCATAGGCTTGTTTTCTTGAGTTGTCTGCCATCTCTAGTGAGATTTTTGCAGCTTGCACCTCAAAGATCCCTAACTTCTCCATTACAGAGAGGGGCATGAGGTTTACACTTGACCCTAAGTCACACAAGGCCTTCTTGAAGGTCATGGTGCCTATGGTACAAGGTATTGAAAACTTCCCAGGGTCCTGTCTCTTTTGAGGCAGTTTCTGCCTAGACAAGTCATTCAGTTCTTTGATGAGCAAAGGGGGTTCATCCTCCCAAGTCTCATTTCCAAATAACTTGTCATTCAGCTTCATGATTGCTCCAAGGTATTTAGCAACTTGCTCTTCAGTGACATACTCATCCTCTTCAGAGGAAGAATACTCATCAGAGCTCATGAATGGCAGAAGTAAGTCTAGTGAAATCTCTATGGTCTCATTTTGAGCCTCAGATTCCCATGGCTCCTCATTGGAGAATTCATTGGAAGCCAGTGGACGTCCAGTGAGGTCTTCCTCAGTGGCGTTCACTGCCTCTTCTTCCTCCCAGAATTCGGCCATGTTGATGGCCTTGCACTCTCCTTTTGGATTTTCTTCTGTATTGCTTGGGAGAGTACTAGGAGGGAGTTCAGAAATTTTCTTACTCAGCTGACCCACTTGTCCTTCCAAATTTCTGATGGAGGACCTTGTTTCAGTCATGAAACTTTGAGTGGTTTTGATTAGATCAGAGACCATGGTTGCTAAGTCAAAAGTATTCTGCTTAGAGCTCTCTGTCTGTTGCTGAGAAGATGATGGAAAAGGCTTGCTATTGCTAAACCTGTTTCTTCCACCATTATTGTTATTGAAACCTTGTTGAGGTCTCTGTTGATCCTTCCATGAAAGATTTGGATGATTTCTCCATGAAGGATTATAGGTGTTTCCATAGGGTTCTCCCATGTAATTCACCTCTTCCATTGAAAGGTTCTCAGGATCATAAGCTTCTTCCTCAGATGAAGCTTCCTTAGTACTGCTTGGTGCATTTTACATTCCAGACAGACTTTGAGAAATCATATTGACTTGTTGAGTCAATATTTTGTTCTGAGCCAATATGGCTTTCAGAGTGTCAATCTCAAGAACTCCTTTCTTCTGACTAGTCCCATTGTTCACAGGATTTCTTTCAGAAGTGTACATGAATTGGTTATTTGCAACCATTTCAATCAGTTCTTGAGCCTCAGTAGGCGTCTTCGTCAGATGAAGAGATCCTCCAGCAGAGCTATCCAAAGACATCTTGGACAGTTCAGAGAGACCATCATAGAAAATACCTATGATGCTCCATTCAGAAAGCATATCAGAAGGACACTTTCTGATTAATTGTTTGTATCTTTCCCAAGCTTCATAGAGGGATTCTCCTTCCTTCTGTCTGAAGGTTTGGACTTCCACTCTAAGCTTACTCAATTTTTGAGGTGGAAAGAACTTTGCCAAGAAGGCATTGACTAGCTTTTCCCAAGAGTCCAGGCTTTCTTTAGGTTGAGAGTCCAACCATGTTCTAGCTCTGTCTCTTACAGCAAAAGGGAATAGCATTAGTCTGTAGACCTCAGGGTCAACCCCATTAGTCTTGACAGTGTCACAGATTTGCAAGAATTCAGCTAAAAACTGATGAGGATCTTCCAATGGAAGTCCATGGAACTTGCAATTCTGTTGCATTAGAGAAACTAATTGAGGCTTAAGCTCAAAGTTGTTTGCTCCAATGGCAGGGATAGAGATGCTTCTCCCATAGAAATCGGGAGTATGTGCAGTAAAGTCACCCAGCACCTTCCTTGCATTGTTGGCATTGTTGTTGTTTTCGGCTGCCATGTGTTCTTCTTCTTTGAAGAATTCGGTTAGGTGCTCTAAAGAGAGTTGTGCTTTGGCTTCTCTGAGCTTTCTCTTCAAGGTCCTTTCAGGTTCAGGATCAGCCTCAACAAGAATGCCTTTGTCTTTGCTCCTGCTCATAAGAAAGAGAAGAGAACAAGAAAATGTGGAATCCTCTATGTCACAGTATAGAGATTCCTTGAAGTGTCAGAGGAAAAGAAGAGTAGAAGACAGAAGTAGAAAATTCGAACTTATCAAAGGAGATGGAGTTCGAATTTTGCATTAAGGGATAGTGTTAGTCCATAAATAGAAGGATGTGAGAAGGAGGGAAGTGATTTTCGAAAATTAAGTAGAAAATTTGAAAACATTTTTTTGAAAAACATTACTTAATTTTCGAAAATGAAAATGGAAAAGAAATCAAGTGATTTTTGAAAAAGATTTTGAAATTAGAAATCAAAAAGATTTGATTGACAACTATTTTGAAAAAGATGTGGTTAAGAAGATATGATTAGTTTTAAAAAGATGTGATTGAGAAAATATGATTTGAAAAACATTTTAAAAAAAGATTTGATTTGAAAATTAAAAACTTGACTAACAAGAAAAGATATGATTCAAACATTAAACCTTTCTCAACAGAAAAGGTAACATACTTGAAATGTTGAATCAAATCATTAATTGATAGTAAGTATCTTTAAAAATGGAAAGAAATTGGTTTTGAAAAAGATTTGATTGAAAAATTGATTTGAAAAAGATTTGATTTTGAAAAGATTTTGAAAACTTAGAAAAAATTTGATTTGAAAACAAAATCTTCCTTTCTAGCCATCCTGGCGTTAAACGCCCAGAATGGTGCACATTCTGGCGTTTAACGCCTAAAATGCTACCCTTTTGGGCGTTAAACGCCCAACCAGGTACCCTGGCTGGCGTTTAAACGCCAGTCTGTCCTTCTTCACTGGGCGTTTTGAACGCCCAGCTTTTTCTGTGCAATTCCTCTGCTGTATGTTCTGAATCTTCAATTCTCTGTATTATTGACTTGAAAAGACACAAATAAAAAAATATTTTTGAATTTTTAATAATAAGGAAAAATCAAAATGCAACAAGAATCAAATAACAATGCATGCAAGACACCAAACTTAGCAGTTTGTATACTACTGACACTAACAAAATGAAAATGCATATGAGACACACAAAACACTCAAGTCAATAGAATTCAAAGATCAGAGCAAGTAAATCATCAAGAACATCTTGAAGATCACTAAGACATATGAATGCATGCAATTGACACCAAACTTATGATGAGACACTAGACTCAAACAAGAAATATTTTTTTGATTTTATGAATTTTTTAATTTTTTTTTGTGTTTTTCGAAAATTAAGTGGAAAAAGGTATCAAAATTCTTAATGAGAATTCCAGGAATCAGTGCAATGCTAGTCTAAGACTCCGGTCCAGGAATTAGACATGGCTTCACAGCCAGCCAAGCTTTCAAAGAAAGCTTCGGTCCAAAACACTAGACATGGCCAGAGGCCAGCCAAGCCTTAGCAGATCACTGCTCCAAGAGCAAGTTTGATAAAAATCAACAAACTCTTGTGGTGATAAGTTGAAACCTCGGTCCAATGAAATTAGACATGGCTTCTCAGCCAGCCAGATTTCAACAAATCATCATGAAACTCTAGAATTCATCTTCAAGAATTTCAAAAAAAATAAATACCTAATCTAAGCAACAAGATGAACCGTCAGTTGTCCAAACTTGAACAATCCCTGGCAATAACGCCAAAAACTTGGTGTTGTTGCCGGATCTTGGCACTGATGTTACCAAAAGCTTGCTCAAAACTAGAACAATCCCCGGCAACGGCGCCAAAAACTTAGTGCGTGAAATTGTGAACAATACTTTTTCACAACTCTCATAATCCCCGGTCATGAACCCCAAAAACTTGGTGTTCAATACCATGGCATTACACAACTTCGCACAACTAACCAGCAAGTGCACTGGGTCGTCCAAGTAATAAACCTTACGCGAGTAAGGGTCGATCCCACGGAGATTGTTAGTATTGAAGCAAGCTATGGTCATCTTGTAAATCTTAGTCAGGCAAACTCAAATGGTAATGGTGATGAACGAAAATAACAAAAAGGTAAAGATAGAGATACTTATGTAATTCATTGGTAGGAACTTCAGATAAGCGCATGAAGATGCCTTCCCTTCCGTCTCTCTGCTTTCATACTGTCTTCATCCAATCCTTCTTATTCCTTTCCATGGCAAGCTTGTGTAGGGTTTCACCGTTGTCAATGGCTACCTCCCATCCTCTCAGTGAAAACGATTGCATATGCTCTGTCACAGCACGCGGAATTCATCTGTCGGTTCTCGGTCAGGCCGGAATAGAATCCATCGATTCTTTTGCGTCTGTCACTAACGCCCCGCCTGCTAGGAGTTTGAAGCACGTCACAGTCATTCAATCATTGAATCCTACTCAGAATACCACAGACAAGGTTAGACCTTCCGGATTCTCTTGAATGCCGCCATCAGTTCTTGCCTATACCACAAAGACTCTGATCTCACGGAATGGTTGGCTCGTTTGTCAGACGAGCACTCGGTTGTCAGGCGATCAACCATGCATCGTGCAATCAGGAATCCAAGAGATATTCACCCAATCGAAGGTAGAACGGAGGTGGTTGTCAGTCACACGTTCATAGGTGAGAATGATGATGAGTGTCACGGATCATCACATTCATCAAGTTGAAGAACAAGTGATATCTTAGAACAAGAACAAGTGGAATTGAATGGAAGAACAATAGTAATTGCATTAATACTCGAGGTACAGCAGAGCTCCACACCTTAATCTATGGTGTGTAGAAACTCCACCGTTGAAAATACATAAGAACAAGGTCTAGGCATGGCCGAATGGCCAGCCTCTCAATGATCTCAGATAGCATAAAAATGAAGATAGCTACCCCGATGTCTCAATACAATAGTAAAAGGTCCTACTTATAGAAAACTAGTAGCCTAAGGTGTATAGAGATGAGTAAAAGACATAAAAATCCACTTCCGGGCCCACTTGGTGTGTGCTTGGGCTGAGCAATGAAGCATTTTCGTGTAGAGACTCTTCTTGGAGTTAAACGCCAGCTTTTATGCCAGTTTGGGCGTTTAACTCCCATTTTGGTGCCAGTTCCGGCGTTTAACGCTGGGATTTCTGAGGGTGACTTTGAACGCCGGTTTGGGCCATCAAATCTTGGGAAAGTATGGACTATCATATATTGCTGGAAAGCCCAGGATGTCTACTTTCCAACGCCGTTGAGAGCGCGCCAATTGGACTTCTGTAGCTCCAGAAAATCCACTTCGAGTGCAGGGAGGTCAGAATCCAACAGCATCTGCAGTCCTTTTTAGTCTCTGAATCAGATTTTTGCTCAGGTCCCTCAATTTCAGCCAGAAAATACCTGAAATCACAGAAAAACACACAAACTCATAGTAAAGTCCAGAAAAGTGAATTTTAACTAAAAACTAATAAAAATATACTAAAAACTAACTAGATCATACTAAAAACATACTAAAAACAATGCCAAAAAGCATACAAATTATCCGCTCATCAGGCACCATTCTAGGCATTTAACGCCAGTAAAGGTGCCATTTTGGGCGTTAAACGCCAGAATAGGCACCATTCTGGGCGTTTAACGCCAGGTGTGCAGCATCCTGGGCGTTTAGCAAAACGCCCAGTGACAAAGGGGATTCTGGCGTTTAACGCCAGCCAGGGCACCTGGCTGGGCGTTAAACGCCCACATTGGCTAGCAAATGGGCGTTAAACGCCAGAATGGTTGCCATTCTGAGCGTTTAACGCCAGAAAGGTGGGGGACCAAGATTTTGCTTTCCGATCAAATTTTTTTCAAACTTTCCTTTTTTGACCCATACTTTTCTACATAAACACATTTCAACCTTTCATTATTCACCTTCAAATCTTCAAAAATCAAAATCATTCTTCAAATCTCTCTCAAATCAATCCCAAATCTTGTTCAAAAACTCACCCTTCTCTCAAATTCTCTCCATATCTTCTCAAATCTCCTTCCAATTTTTTCGAAATCTCCCCCCTTATAAAAACACGTTCGGCCTCCTCATTCCCCCACACCATTCGAATTTGCTCTTCTCCTCTCTCTCTTCTTTCCTTTCTTTTACTTGAGGACAAGCAAACCTCTAAGTTTGGTGTGCTTTTCCGTGATCACTAAGCCAAGATTCATTAAGATCATGGCTCCTAAAGGAAAACAAACCAATTTAGGAGGAAAGAAAGAGAATAATCCAAAGAATCTTTGGAATCAAGAGAAGTTCTTAACTAAAGAACATGAAGACCATTATCACAAAATAATGGGTCTGAGGTTAGTGATCCCGGAAGTTAAATTTGATCTGAAAGAAGATGAATATCCGGGGATCCAAGAGCAAATTCGAAACAGAGGATGGGAAGTTCTAACCAATCCTGAGATAAAGGTTGGAAGAAATATGGTTCAGGAATTCTACTCAAATCTGTGGTTGACAGATAAGCAGAGAATGACTGGAACTGCTTTCCATACTTACAGAACCATGGTCAGAGGGAAAGTTATCTACTTCCATCTGGACAAAATAAGAGAAATCTTCAAATTGCCTCAACTGCAAGATGATCCTGAATCCTTTAATAGGAGAATGGTGAGAGCAGATAAAGGGTTGGATCAAGTTCTAGAGGACATATGCCTCCCTGGAACTAAGTGGATAACCAATTCAAAAGGTGTCCCAAACCAACTCAAGAGGGGAGACCTCAAACCAATTGCAAGAGGTTGGCTAGACTTTATTGGGCGTTCCATCTTGCCCACTAGCAACCGTTCTGAGGTCACAATCAAAAGAGCAGTGATGATTCATTGCATTATGCTTGGAAAAGAAGTGGAGGTTCATCATCTGATTGCTTGTGAGATCTACACAATTGCAAATAAGAATTCCACTGAGGCCAAACTGGCTTACCCAAGCTTGATCTCCTTGCTCTGCAAAGAGGCTGGGGTAAAGATGGGAGTAGATGAATTCATACCCATTGAACATCCAATCACCAAGAAGTCAATGGAAGGACAAATGCAAGACAACTCTATCAAAAGGAGGGCGCAGGAGTTCCTCCCTGAATTTCCTGAAATTGGCTACTGGGCCAGCCTAGAAGCATCTATCACCAAGTTGCAAGAAACTATGGAGCAACTTAAGGAAGAACAGCAGAATCAGAACTGCATGCTCTGCAAATTGCTGAAGGAACAAGAGAAGCAGGGGCGTGAACTTCAAGAACTGAAACGCCAAAAATTCTCTCCTCAATTTGAGGGAGCATCCACTTCTCAAAATCAAGGTTGTTGAGTCCTAACTCTGTGAAAACCTCTATCATTAGGAGCCTATTTAAATTTTTGTTTTCTATTTTTTTTAGTCTCATCTTATATCTATTTTTGAGTCTTGTTCTTAATTCATAATTAATAAAATTTAAAATTCATGACTTAAAGCTATGAATGTCCTATGAATCCATCACCTCTCTTAAATGAAAAATGCTTTAATCACAAAAGAACAAGAAGTACAGGATTTCAAATTTATCTTTGAAACTAGTTGAATTAGTTTGATGTGGTGACAATACTTTTTGTTTTCCGAATGAATGCTTGAACAGTGCATATGTCTTTTGAATTTGTTGTTTTGAGAATGTTAAAATTGTTGGCTCTTGAAAGAATGAGGGAAAAAGAGAACTGTTATTGAGGATCTGAAAAATCATCAGATTGATTCTTGAAGCAAGAAAAAGCAGTAATTCAAAAAAAACGAAAAAAAAAAGAAGAGAAGAAAAAGAAAGAAATAAAGTTGTGATCCAAGGCAAAAAGAGTGTGCTTAAGAACCCTGGACACCTCTTATTGGAGACTCTAGCAAAGCTGGGTCATAATCTGAAAAGGTTCACCCAAGTATGTGTCTGTGGCATGTATGTATCCGGTGGTAATACTGGATAACAGAGTGCTTTGGGCCACAGCCAAGACTCATGACATTGCTATGTTCAAGAATCATTATACTTAACTAGGAGAATCAATAACACTCTCTGAGTTCTGAGTTCCTATAGATGCCAATCATTCTGAACTTCAGAGGATAAAGTGAGATGCCAAAACTGTTCGGAAGCAAAAAGCTACTAGTCCCGCTCATCTAATTGGAGCTGAGTTTCCTTGATATTTTGGAGTCTATAGTATATTCTCTTCTTTTTATCCTACTTTGATTTTCAGTTGCTTGGGGACAAGCAACAATTTAAGTTTGGTGTTGTGATGAGCGGATAATTTATACGCTTTTTGGCATTGTTTTTATTATGTTTTTAGTATATTTTAGTTAGTTTTTAGTATACTTTTAATAGTTTTTAGTTAAAATTCACTTTTCTGGACTTTACTATGAGTTTGTGTGTTTTTCTATGATTTCAGGTATTTTCTGGCTGAAATTGAGGGTCCTGAGCAAAAATCTGATTTAGGGGCTGAAAAGGACTGCAGATGCTGTTGGATTCTGACCTCCCTGCACTCGAAGTGAATTTTCTGGAGCTACAGAAGCCCAATTGGCGCGCTCTCAACGGCGTTGGAAAGTAGACATCCTGGGCTTTCTAGCAATGTATAATAGTCCATACTTTGCCCGAGATTTGATGGCCCAAACCGGCGTTGCAAATCAGCTTCAGAATTCCCAGCGTTAACGCTGGAACTGGCATAAAAATTGGAGTTAAACGCCCAAGCTGGCATAAAAGCTGGCGTTTAACTCCAGAAAAAGTCTCTACACATGAAAGCTTCAATGCTCAGCCCAAGCACACACTAAGTGGACCCAGAAGTGGATTTTTACGTCATTTACTCATTTCTGTATACCCTAGGTTACTAGTTCACTATTAATAGGATCTTTTGACATTGTATCTGGACCTCATGACACTTTACACGTTTCTTTGTGTACCTTCTACGGCATGAGTCTCTGCTGTGTCTTGATGGATTAATGCAATTACTACTGTTTTTCATTCAATCATGCTTGCTTCCATTCTAAGATATCACTTGTTCTTAAACCGGATGAATGTGATGGTCCGTGACACTCATCATCATTCTCAACTATGAACGTGTGCCTGACAACTACCTCCGTTCTACCTTAGATTGAGTAGATATCTCTTGGATTCTTTAACCGGAATCTTCGTGGTATAAGCTAGAATTGATGGCGGCATTCAAGAGAATCTGGAAGGTCTAAACCTTGTCTGTGGTATTCTGAGTAGGATTCAATGATTGAATGACTGTGACGAGCTTCAAACTCCTGAGGGCGGGGCGTTTGTGACAGACGCAAAAGAATCACTGGATTCTATTCCGGCCTGATTGAGAACCGACAGATGGATAGCCGTGCCGTGACAGGGTGCGTTGAACATTTCCACTGAGAGGATGGGAGGTAGCCACTGACAACGGTGAAACCCTTGCATACAGCTTGCCATGGAAGGAGCCTTGCGTGCTTGAAGAAGAAGACAGTAGGAAAGCAGAGATTCAGAAGATGGAACATCTCCAAAACCTCAACCTGTTCTCCATTACTGCAAAACAAGTACTTATTTCATGTTCTTTTACTTTTTACAATCAACCCTGATAATTATTGATATCCTGACTAAGATTTACAAGATAACCATAGCTTGCTTCAAGCCGACAATCTCCGTGGGATCGACCCTTACTCACGTAAGGTATTACTTGGACGACCCAGTGCACTTGCTGGTTAGTTGTGCGAAGTTGTAGTGATCACAATTTCGTGCACCACCTGGGTCAGGGGTGGTGCCCTGACCCGAAGGCTAGTGGGCTGGACTCGGCGGTCTGTAACAAAAAAAAATCATCTTGTATAAATTTTTCATTTATCAATAAAGAAACAAAAAAAAGCAAATAAAATGAAAGAGTTTGCCTTAATATCTTGAAGCACCATCTCTATATTATTAACTTCTTTTTTGCTGTACCTATTTGGATTTTCCCATATATTAACAACACACACCTTAAATTTTCATTCAAGTTTCTTAGCATTCACATCCATTAGCATATCATATCCTTTAGACATCTTTATACAGGTCTGATGAAAATGGACTGTTCTTTATTTATTGCAGCCTCTACTCTATTCAACAATGAGTGTATCAAGAAATTAATGAGGAAAAATTTCACTACCTTTTATTCTATTATTTCAATTATTTGAATCACAAAAATCCATTTCTTTGAGTACCCGCTGGATTAGTCTATTACTCTACGCATTGGCCTATTTTATTTTGTTTTCTTAGGTTGCCAATTGTCATTTGATTGGGAGATACACTTATCGAGCAAAGGATGATCCACCTGTCAAGTAAAAATTAATACTACACTTTTATTATATATTAATAGATAAATAGATAAATAACCAGAAAATTATCATGAATTATTCTAAAAGGTTCTTTTTGTCACTTTTCTTGGAGTTCCAACTACCTAAATCAATGCTCTTCTACATAGAAGGATCGTTGCCGAATAATAATTTATTAGTTGCTAATTTATTATGCGAGAAATGGAGTGATTTACTCCCTAAGTGGCTTGAGGGATAAAAGAATGAAGATCATGAGATGCAAGAAAAAAATGGTTAAGTACTTTTTTCGTCCTTAACGTCTTGGGTGAAAATAAAAATCGTCTCCGACCTTTTTTCCTTATTAAAATCATCCTCAACGTTATAAAATCGTCCTTTTCTACTTTAATTTCATTTTCTTAACCAAATTACCCTTAAAATTAATAAAAATAATATTAAAAAAATAACCCCCCAACCCAACCCCCATCCCGTCTCCGTATTTCTTCCCTTTCTTCCCTCTCATCCCCTTCTTCATACCCTTCCTCCTACCCCTCTCTTTGGAACCTCCCTCCCAACCACAACCCCAATTCTTCTTCTCTCTCTTTTCGCCACCGTATCATCTCCGCCCCCACCTCCTTCTCCACTTTCTTCTCCCTCTCCATCACTAACCTCAACCATTCCTCCATTGACGTTGGCCTCACCTTCCTCATCTTCCACGACAACCACTTTCTCTTCATCTCCGTCGCGCTCTTTCTCTCGCAGCGCCGGCATGCGTTCTTCCTCTCACAGCGCCTCGCCTCCGTTCTGCCTCCTGCAGTGTTATGCCTCTGTTTTACCTCTTTGTCGTATCGCGCCTCCTTCCAAATTCAGATATATTTTTCTTCCTGTTCTGCTTCTCTGATTCTCTGTTTTGCTTCCTGGAGCTCACCTCTTTCCATGGGGATCGATGGGGGTAGGAGGAGTGGGGTCAGTTGTGAGAGGTTGGAAATATGGAGAGAAGAGGGTGGTGGGATCGATAGAAGCGTTTTTGAGTTTGTCGTCTTTAGCATCGAATCCGTTTTCTTTTTGTTCTTCCTTTTTTTATTTTTTTTTATTTTTGAAGAACATAAACTGATAAATATCATTTCTTTATTTTTAGATTTTTTTAATTTCTGTTGTTGCTGATTTTGGATCTGAAGTTGCAGTTGATGATTGCTGAATTGTTGTTAAATTAAAAATTTTTGTTGATTTATTTTGTGGATGTTGTAGTTGCTGTTGTTCATTTTGTTGTTGCTGTTGCTGAAAGTGTGTTAATGTTGTTGAATTTGTTGCTAAATTTGTTGTTGTTGTTGTTACTGAATTTAGTTTGTGGGTGGGTGATAGTGATTTAGAGAGAAAGAATGTGTGATGGTTATGGTGGCAGTGGTGATGGCCATGAGAAAAGGAAGAGGGAGAGGGAGAGAGATGCGTAGGGATGATGAAGATGATGCAGAAGTTAGTGGTGAGGGTAAGGAGGATTTTTGAATATTTTTTTCAAGGTCAAAATAGTCAAAAAAATGTTATTTATGGACAAAGGACGATTTTATAATGTTTTAGAACGTTGGGGATGATTTTAATACAAAAAAAGGTCGGGAACGATTTTGATTTTGACTCAAAACTTTAGGGACGAAAAAAGTACTTAACCCAAAAAAAAATACACAATAACTAAAATTTATAATGAGAATTGGTATTTTTTATAGTTGTTAATTAAAATAAAATAAGAGAAATGAGGATAAATGAGAGATTCAAATGATAGATTTAAAATTTTAGAAAAAGATTAAAACTTTCTCAAAAAATTTTTGCAAAAAAAAATCTCATTCAACAAACTTTGTTTGAATATAAAACCAAAAACAAAAAAAAACTGTAGACACAATTCTAGAGCTCCTTCTTTTGGTGAAGTTCAAAAAGTGAATTTTTTTTTTCTTAAAGTGTTACTTGTTATGCATTGAATCTTAATGTTTGTCAAATATAGAGATATTATACTTGTCAAATATAGAACCATACATTATATTCCTATTATATATAAAATAGATAGATAGATAAATCTATACTAGGTATATACTAAAATTAATTATTAAATTAGTTATTAATATAAAATATATATTAAAAATATAAAATATATAATAAAATTAAATTAAATTACATATATATTTATAAAAAATATATAGTAGCTAATTTTAAATAATTAATTTTATTGTATAAATAATATTTTTATAGATTAAATAGATTTCACAAAAATTATGACTCTCCAGTCTCCACTTAATTATATGTTTAACTTTAACCAAAGGAATTGACGTTTCTTAGTTGCTATTGCGAACGGGGAGGACAGAACCCCGTTGACATCCCTTCCCCAAAACGACAAATAGGTCATGCTTTCATTTTTCTTTAGTTTCAGGATAGCCCAATAAATTGAATCCAAAATTGAAGCCTGGCCCATTTCATCCCACCATCAAGAGAGCACAAAAAGCAACTCGAAAACCCTAACTCCCATCTTAAATCCTTCAGTCGCATCAGCAGCAGCTCCTCCATCTCCCGAAGCAGCCATGGTTCTTTCTCTCTCTCTCTCTCTCTCTCTCTCTCTCTCTCTCTCTCTCTCTCTCTCTCTCTCTCTCTCTCTTCTGTTGCAATTTATTTATTCTTTCCCGTTTTATTTGTCACATTTTCTGATCCAATCTTCGTTTTGAATTGAACACACACATACAGGGGATCGATCTGAAGGCTGGAGGTAAGAGCAAGAAGACCAAAAGAACAGCACCAAAGTCCAATGATATCTACCTTAAGCTCTTGGTCAAGGTAACTTACCTGTTCATTTTCGCATATGCCTTTTATCTTTTGTTAATTTTTTATTTTCAATTTGCTATTGTGTTTGATTTTCGTGACGATGATGATAAATGTGATCCCAGCTCATTATGAGACCTTCGAAAATTCGTTAGGTCTGGGAATATATCTTTCCACATTTGTCTGAGCCCTAAAATTCATGTCTTTTTTTATTGGTGATGAATGATTTTAAATCCAATTTAGCACTGATGTTTTTTATAGTCCTTTTGTGTGTTTTAGTTATGTTTGTATCCCTAAAGTGCGCTTTGATTTTTTGTTGAGGTAGGATGTTAATGAAAATGTTGTCCTTGTAGAGGAGAAAAGGTTCCCAATGATGCATTTTGTTATATTATGCTAATGTATATCTGAAGCTATATGATTGAGATTTGGTTTATTATACTGAGGGAACTAGTTCTGCTCTCTATTTCATTGTCATGTATCATTAGCAATGTAAAAGTAAAATAATCGTTTTTGGAGATACGTTATTTCACAAGCAATATTGTTA
The DNA here is from genome assembly GCF_003086295.3 of Arachis hypogaea. Lineage (NCBI taxonomy): Eukaryota > Viridiplantae > Streptophyta > Magnoliopsida > Fabales > Fabaceae > Arachis > Arachis hypogaea. The sequence continues at coordinate 29,897,004 of NC_092044.1, read as the reverse complement.
TGCTTCCATGCATACTTTTCAGAGATTAAATAATTTTAAATCCATTTTAACACTAGTTATTTAAATATTTGTCTTATCAGTAACTCTAATCTTGGTGAAACTGCAATACTTCGCATTGTAGTATGCATTGTTTTGGTAATGGTAGTGCAGATTTTCTGCATGATCGAAATATGTCTGTTTCTTGTGTTTCAACTATATTTGGCTGACCCTAAGCCACTTTGTTGTTACTTGAACCAGTTAACTAAGCTATCGATGAGAATTTTGTTCTTGTAAAGGAGAAATAGGTTCCCTGTGATGCCCTTTTTCAATGCCATGCTAATGCTGATATCAGATGATTAAGACATTAAGTTTATTTTACTGAGGGAGCCAGTCCTTTACATTATTTCGCTGTTTTTTTCTCGTTTCCAATTTAGTAGTCATGCATTTGGGAGATAACTAGTTTCAGAACCAGATGTTATGTGCTATATTAGTGTATTTTGTTCTTATGTCTTTAGTACAATATTATTTATTATTTGAATCTGTGGTTTTCGTACTTTCTTGATATTGTTAAATGCATTGATTTATTTTTTATGGTGGTTGTTACATGATCAGCTTTACCGGTTCCTTGTGAGGAGAACTAACAGCAACTTCAATGCTGTAATATTGAAGCGCTTGTTCATGAGCAAGGTTAACAAGCCTCCACTATCTTTGTCAAGGCTGATTAAGTATACCAAGGGGAAGGTGTGTATTATTATTATTATTATTATTTGGTTTTTTACGTACTTTTGTGGTGTTATTGTGGATTGATTTAATTATGGAATTAATTCATGCAGGAAGGTAAGATTGCAGTGGTGGTTGGGACTATAACTGATGATATTCGTGTATATGATGTTCCACCCTTGAAAGTTACCGCACTCAGGTTTACTGAGACTGCTCGTGCAAGAATAGAGAAGGCTGGTGGTGAATGCATTACATTCGATCAGTTGGCTCTTAGGGCCCCTCTTGGACAGAACACGGTATGTGTGGATACTGTTCTATGCCAATCGTCATTATATTTTGTCGAATTTTGTCGCATATCTAACACGTATCACTTTTATGAATGTCAATTTTTAATCTAAAATTCTTGGAAGCAGGTCCTTCTTAGAGGCCCGAAGAATGCTCGAGAAGCCGTGAAGCACTTTGGTCCCGCACCTGGTGTGCCACACAGCCACACCAAGCCTTATGTGCGATCAAAGGGAAGGAAGTTTGAGAAGGCTAGAGGAAGGAGGAACAGCAGAGGGTTTAGGGTTTGATATGATGATCTTTCTATCCCTATTTCTCTACTTGTGCTATTATTTTTGACATTCATATTTTTCCAATATCATAGACAGTGATAAGAGTGTTCAAGTTGTTGTTTACATTCTTAACTTTATGATGATTTTTTTGTTTCTCGCCTTCCTCTCTCTTGAAGTGTAACGTATGCTTACTATCAACTAAGTTTTGATGTTGAGAGTTTGGAATTCAGACGTAACTAAACGTTGACATACTAACTTGGAGCATGTTTGGGAACCCATGAAAACAAAGCATTCATTCATATTTTTTTGGCTAATTAGGTGACGGAGGTAGTAAAACTAGAATTATTAGTAGCTTTCTTAGTCATGAAGAGTTTTTATATTCAAATTTTGCTTTAATCATTGAAGGGTATAGAGCGAAAAATGGGTTTTATTCTAGGAACATATGAAGACAATAAGTTTATCATTTTATACTTTGCTATTCAGTGCCAAAATCAAGTTTTGAAATATGGGTTGACAAATCATTTGATTAAAGGATATCAAACTTTCTAAGATTATTTATTATTAGAGTTTCTTGGTCGTCTTTCAAATAGTGATTCGCTAGGAATATTTTTGAGTAATTTGCAATTGCATAAAATTATCTTGGTTTAATAAAAGTATCAAAGCTGTCTTGGTGGCGGCTTTTTATTAAAATAGAGGTAACGACCAAATCAATACTCGAAAGATTCAAATGCTGACATTTTGGTACCTCACTATTGTTATTGACAAAATGGTCCTTAAAAGGTTTTAAAATTTGACAAGCGTATCCACGAGTGCACCGGAGCACATTTTTGGCAAGCACAGTGCTGATGTGGCCACTGTGGCCACTGTATTTTGATGACTTGGCAAACCACCCCCAAAGTTTTCTCCCCAATGCACACTCCATCCTCTTCCCTCTCTCTCCTTGTCGCAGTCCCATCCCCAACGCAAACCACCCCCAAAGTTTTCTCCCCAATGCACACTCCCTCCTCTTCTCTCTCCCTCCTTGTCGCAGTCCCCATCCCCAACGTATACTTCTTCCTAATCGCAGTCCCCGTCGCATCACAAGCCCCTCCCCAACGTACACTTTTCCTTCCTCCCTCAACACCACCATTCATAGCAACGACAACATCAACAGCAACAACAACCTCCACCACTCTCTCTCTCTCCACCACTCCTTCTTTCCCAACGCACACTTCCCTCTCCCTCCCTCAACACTACCATTAACAGCAACAACAACCTCAACATCAATAGAGTTGCCCCAAATTATGAATTGTCCCAAATTTTTAGGTTAAATTATCATTCAAAAAGATTAATCACAATAAAACTCAGAAAAAACAAACAAATTCATATACAATAATTAAAATAAAATAAAACAAAATAAAATAAAATAAAATAAAACTTAATACAGACACCACCAAAGCAAGAAACTCAGAAAAAACAAACAAATTCATATACAATAATCAAAATAAAATAAAATAAAACATAATACAGACACCACCAAAGCAAAAATAGAAGACGAACACCAGACACAGAGGGGGCAGGACACGATAGAGCCAAAATGGAACCCAGACAGAGGAGGCATGGCAACGACTGGGGGCTAGCAGCAAGCAGATACAAGCAGTGAAGGCGACAGCGGTGAAGGCGTGCAGACAACACAATGCTACAAAGGAGACACTGTCGGACACAAAAGACTCGACGACGAGATGACGGCAGTGCGGTGTCGATGACACTGTCTCTGTAAAACTGAGAAGGTTGAGCTCTACTGCTGTTTTGGGGGAGAGTGAGTTGAGAGTGTGAGACACTGTGTTGGAAAGGGGGTTAGAATTCAAAGAGATAAGGGAAGGGGATTAGGGTTCAGAAAAGGGGATTTTGGACTGAGGAGGGGGAAGTGCGTTGGAGATGGGGAATTAGGGTTAGAGAGGGGGAGGGAAGGATTAGGGTTGGGGAGGGGGGAGAATGCATTCAGGAAGGGGAAGGGGAGAGTGCGTTGGGGAGGGGAAAGGAGAAGGAGAAGAATTAGGGTTGGGGGGTATTTGCCATGTCATCAAAACGCAGTGGCCATGTCAGCACTGTGCTTGCCGGAAATGTGCTCCAGTGAACTCGTGGATACGCTTGTCAAATTTTAAAATCTTTTAAACACCATTTTGTCAATAACAATAGTGAGGTACCAAAATATTAGCGTTTGAATATTTCGGGTACTGATTTGGTCATTATCTCTAAAATATATTAATTTCAGTCATTTGAACCCGACGAATTATGCATTTTCTTTATTCATATAATAATAATAAAAATTTAATTGATAATGAATTAGTGTCAACTAAAAGTAGTTGTTCTATTCTAGGTGTTTTTTAATTTTATTTTTTATGATGTTTTTTAATTCGATAAGTCAGATTAATATGTGAAATTGAGATCCAGTTTTTTTTAGTTACTGAGCTTTTTAAACTGGACTAGTGAGTTAGCTATATGACTAACTCAAGTTAGTTTCTATTATAGGCTTCTTGCCTCTTTATTTATACGAGAAACTTATAGTGAAATAACGAAGTTAATCCTCAAAATTAACCCTTAATGAGCTCAAGGAAATGTGAATAAAAGTAATTATCTTACCCCTTTATTAATAGTATGAAATTAAAGCATTTAAAATATCTATTTAGTTCTTATAAATATAAAACTTTACTTATGTTCCTATTAAGTTTTTATAATATCAACGACTAACTATAACATAAACCTAGATGATACTTTGAAAATACCAACTATCATCAGGTCCATAGTTGAAGACAAGTTGATGAAAACATGTTTCTATTATGGGCTCTTTTTTTTTTTTTTCCGATATGCCACCAGTATGTGAGTTGTACTTGGTTATGGGATACAATGGTGTTAGACATAGGTGTGGGATATAAATTTTTGAACAATGGCAGAAAAAAATCGGACCGTCCGATTTCTTTAATAGAAAACCAATCGGACGGTCCGAGTTGGTTCGAGGTCGTACTGTCCGATTAGCATTTTTTTTAAAAAAAGAAAACTGGAAGGATCCGAGTTGCTTGTTTCATCACTTGACTAGTTCCTCCTTCTTGCCTGCTTCTTCAAGCTCTTTCAACCCTCCAACCTTCTCTTCTATCTCTTCTATCAACTCCTCACGCCACAACGCTTCTTTCGCTTCTGCTTCCATGATCACTTGCTGCATGCATTAATATTCGTATAATGATGTAATGTAATATCGATCACTGAGTGCAGCTATTAAATTAAATAAAAGCTTACCTTCTCATAAATCCAGTTTTCAGTACCATCTCCTCCATCTCCCCTATACGTCTCTGAGTTATAATTTGGCTAATATTAATTGGTGGGAAGCTGCAAATCGGACTGTCCGTTTTTTCTTCTCCTGTCGCACCGTCTGATTTCAGTTGGCCTGACACTACACCCCGGTAAAGCTCACATGCATCCCATATGTGTGGCCTACTCCACTAACGGTGCAATATGAAAATTAAAAAGCGTCCATTATGGCGTTGGCTCGTCAAACAAGAGTACAACAACAAGAAATTAAAAAAAAAAAGGAAATAAAAGGAAAAGAGTTCAGATGAAGCTAAAAGCAAAGAGGTTGCCAATGCAAACGTAACTGGCAATCACAACTTATTCAAGCAAGCATCAGAAAATGTATCTAAAGTCTAAACATCAAGTATGAACCAGATGAATGATTCAAGACTAGAACTTGTTAATAAACTGGTAAATGTGGTTGTTCACATCCTCTGCTGCTTCTTGATTATTGAAGTGAGCCACTCCGTTTTGCACAACCACTTCCTCTAAATTAGGCACGTCTTTCTTGAAACCACCGTTGTGAATATACTCTTTCACCCCTGGGAAATTGTACACCAAATCCACACTACCTATGATGAACTTCACTGGCACATTGCTGATTCCTACCCCGGTCCATGGTGCTGTTAGTTCCCAGTTTCTGCAACAAAATTGAATTTGTTATTTAACATAAATAAATGACTAATTCTTTTGCTTTTATAGAAGTTCTGATCTTAAACTATTATACTAGAATAAAGAGGAGATGAACACACTTACATGTTGAGATTTCTATAGTAGTTTATAGCTCCAGTGAAGCCTGTGTTCTCAAATTTAGAGACATAATAAGCAATATCTTGTTCTGAGAGCCAAGAGGGCAATGTCTCTTGAGGATTTGGATTAAAACCATTTCCGTATTCTCCCTTTGGAAATATTGGGGCTTCAGTTAAGCGGGTTGTAAGTATGTTCTTGAACAGATAAGCTGTGTCAACTCGAGCAAACTCAGATTCCATCTTCTCTGGTTCCTGTAAGGTCAATATTCAACAAAATAGAAGGAAAGAAAAAGTTATTTTTTGTAGAATATTTTTCACATCAAATAATGAGTTTAATTTTGATATATATTATCGTCTAATTAAATTTATGTGTTTAAATAATTTTTTTAAGTAGTAAATATAAGAATTAATTATTTTTACTGATATAAAAATACGCAATTGATTATATGTATTAAAACTTATTTTTACATTTATATAATACATATAAATTAACTTATCTAATAATTACCACTTATCCTCAAATAAATTTCTACTTTTAAACTTTTATTTGAATTAAAAAATGTTAAAGCCACAAATATTTAAAATAAATTTGCAAATAAAAATATTATTTGTACACCAAAATCAACTATTAAAATTAGTCATCAATGTATTTGTGTATAAATACATGTATAGTTTAATTTATTTTTAATGTGTATTTATATTTCAGCATATATTTTAGTGATTGATTTTAGTGTACACGTAACATAACTCATTTGTAAAATTATCCTGTAGAAAAATATAGGGTGGAGAGGGGAATAAGATGGTCGTAGTAGAAGAGGGGGGTAGGAGAAGGCAATATAGGAGAGGACGGAGGCGATAGTGAAAAAGACAAGCAAGGAAATGGAGGAGTATAGAAAGGAGGTTGGAGATGGGGAGGAGGTGGCGGCGGCAACAATGACTGTTGTGGCAAAGAAGAGCATCTTTAAGAAGATGAAGCTTGTGGTGATTGAGAAATTGATATGTCTAACTCATTTTAGAAATTCATTTGTTTATTGTTCTCTTTTTGAAATTAATTCGTCTATCTCATTATTAGGATTGATTTGTATAACTTGCAATACAAAAATATTTAACGACCACGAGTTAATACTATGTTAGTATTTTTTATTATTGAGTAATAAAATAAACTTTAAAGATCAATTTATATATTTTAAAACTCGAGAGATTAATTTTTAAAATCTCATAAACTAATTTGGATAATTATTTTAAATTATTTTATCCATTTATTCCCTCTAATCTCTATGATTGATTAGAGTAATATTAATAGAGTATGACTGAAAACAAATAGTAATGTTACATTAATGAAAACTTATTGGTAAAACGGAGGAATAAAATAAGTCACAAGCTAATAATTATAAAATAAAATATTTTTTATTTTATAATAATTATAAAATAAGGAGTTTGCCGATATTTTTTATGATTAATAATTATAAAATAAAATATTACAAATATTTTTAATAGTTACCTTATATCAATTTTTTTACAATATCTTTATTGAGATTTAGATAATTATTGACAGTTGTTCATATTCTGACTCAATATCAAGGTCTAGATCTAAATAAGATAAAAAAAAAAGGCTCAATCCACAAGATTGGTCTTCTCCTGCAACCGACCTCCTCGCAAGAGGTCGGGTTCGACAAAGGTTCCACCACAAGGAAGTCGGGAACGAGAGTTAGCTGGCAAATAACACTTATTCAAATAAGTAACTGTCCCTAAAATCTCTCAACACACTTATAGGAGTCATATCTTAACTTTCCTAAGATAAAGGGACGGTTATCCTCCTTAAGAGGTGGAACCACTCCAACGATGGTTATGGGTTCATCACTATAAATATATTGACACCCCTCAGGTACCTCTAAGTTCCCATACTCTAAAAACTTGCTTAGACCCTTGCTGACTTAGGCATCGGAGTGTCTTTGCAGGTACCAGCCCCTATTCACTCACATGCAAACAAGTCTGACGGAGGCTTCTAGACGCTAACCCGGTCAAAGGGCCCCTCCTTTGAGCGATTGGGCCAACCTAATAAGTCCATCCCACTAATCTCCGATTACCCATCGTAACATTGGCGCCGTTGTTGGGGACCCAAGACATCAACCAGTAATGGCGGACAATTCAATTGAAGATGGCCACGCGACGCCCGATTTTGAACAAGAGAATCTGGACACTGGGAACAACGACGCAAACGTAGCCCCTCACCAAGAGATGAGCCACCAGCACAGAAAAGGTACCTCTAGGTTAAAAGACCCAAAGGCAAACTCTTCTGAAGGGTGCGAATCAGGAAAAGAAGGACAGCCCCATGCGACCGACTTCATGGGATTGTTCTACGGCCACCAAGAGCGTCTGGCAGGGACGGATGTATGTACATGAGTGTGGGGCAATCGCCCCCACTACGATTTAAATTTTTTTTTGAGTAGTATATGATAATAATATTTATTTGTCCCCACTAAATTATCCACTAAATTATTAAATTTGACCCAACAATAATTTTTTATTCAACTTTTGGTACTTCATAGTCAATTTAAAAATTTTATATTAGATGTCATTAGAATGATCAATTCTCAATTTAAATAAAATTTGTGTTTTTTCTTAGAAATTAACTTGAAAGAGTGTTATTTATCTTTTTTATATTAGTTTTAATTTTTTTCCTGTAACAACTAAATTAATTGAAAGAATCTTTTCAACTATAAATATCAATAAGAATTGACTTCTAATTGTATAAGAAGTAAATTTCTAAATAAGTATTTAGTTATATATATGTAAAAGAAATACTATACATCCAAGTCTTTTTATGAACTAAGTCTAACCAAGTTAAACAATAAAACTTAAAATAAAATTAGTCATTACTGATTTTTGTTGTTTTAGACAAATTTAATTGGACCTGGTTAACAAAAAAATATGAATATGTAGCATTATCCTATATAAAAAGACAGATATTTATAAGGGTAAAGTATATTTTTTATCCCAAAATTTGGCACAAGTTTTAAAAATACCCCTAAATTTTATTTTGTTTCAATTTTGTCCTAAAAGCTTTCGATTTGCATCAAATATACCATCGGAGGCTAAATTTTCAAAAAATTTAAGACCAATATAATAATAATGCATGAAAATTATGCTTGATTTGCTTGTGTTGAGGAATTGTTTTTATGAAATTGTTGTTGAATCAATCTTAAATTTTTTTAAAAATTTGAGGTATATTTGATGCAAATCAAAAACTTTTGAGACAAAATTGAAACAAAATAAAACTTAGGGATATTTTTGAAACTTTTCAAACTTTAAGGATAAAAAATATACTTTATCCTATTTATAAATGATTATTTTAGTATTTTAATTTGTAAAATTGGATATTATAAAAACTAATCATGTTATATTTACATCGAAAATAACAATCTGTGTAATACACATTAAAAATAAATTAAACAATACATATATTTATATACGAATACATAATAATTAATAAATAATTTAATAACTAATTTTTATATATACATAATATTTTTATTATAAAAATTATTATATATATATATTTTTGCCCCACTATCAAAATTTTTTGGATTCGTCACTGGTGTCTGGAGCAGCTGGAGCAGGAGCTAGAGCGACAGCGAGAGGCAGAGAGGAACTTGAGAAATGAGATAGAGCGATGAAAAGAGTTAGAAGAAAAACTCTTAAGGTTGGAGTCCTCCCTCAAAAGTCGAAGCTCTCCTAGCGACCGAGTAAATTCACCCTTGGGAGGAGAAGACCCGTTTAGTGAGGATATAATGAGAGCAAAAGTTCCAAGAAACTTCAAAAGTCCTGACATGGACCTCTATGACGAGACCACGGATCCAAAGCATCATCTAAGTAACTTCAAAAGTCGGATGTATCTGGCCGATGCTTCTGATGCTACTCGCTGCAAAGCTTTCCCAACTACCTTAATGAAAGCAGCGATGAAGTGGTTTGATAGTCTCCCACCCAGGTCGGTCACTAGCTTCAACGACCTCTCGCGGAAATTCCTGATGCGGTTCTCCATCCAGAAGGATAAAGTAAAACACGCACCGAGCCTCCTGAGTGTGAAATAGGAGGTCGGGGAACCTTTAAGAGACTACATGGAAAGGTTTAACAAAGCGTGTTTGGAGATTCAAGACCTGCCCACAGAGGCAGTAATAATGGGCCTAGTAAATGGACTCAGGGAGGGCTCCTTCTCCTAGGTCCATATCAAAAAGGCACCTGACCTCCTTGAGTTATGTACAGGAAAGAGTTGAAAAGTACATCAACATGGAGGAAAATACTAGACTGCGAGAGCCGAACTGGCGACCTAGGCACCCTCACTCGCTAAAAGAGAAAGAAAGAGACCCCAAGAAAAAAAGAGGAGGTTGGCCCTGAAAGGCCGATGAGATATCACTCTTATACTCCTCTAAGAGTTTTCCTAGTCAATGTGTACAAGAAAATTTGCCATACTCAAAGGATACCACCCCTAAGGCCCATCAAAAATAAAAATGGGGGGGGAGGGGAGGGTTGCGGCGACTACTGTGAGTACCATAAGATGTATGGTCACTCAACAAATGACTGTTACAACCTTAAAAATGTGATAGAAAATTTGGCCAGGGAAGGTCGGCTTGATAGATATCTCATGGAAAGGTCGGACAATAATGGAAAATGAAAGCGAGATGACGGCGACCGAAGAGATCTACTACCACAGACCCCAGAAAGACATATACATATGATCTCAGGGGATTTGGGGGAGGTGAACTCACAAAGTCATCTCGCAAGAGACACTTGAAGGAAGTCTACCAGGTCGGGAGCGAGGTCCCCGACCTCCCAACCATCTCATTCACTAAAGAAGAAGGACAAGGGATCATCCCTGGACATGACAACCCAGTGGTAATAACCATGGTCCTTGCCAACGCCCATCTTCACAGAACCCTGGTAAATCAGGGGAGTTCAGCTGACATCCTTTTCAAGCCAACGTTCGATAAGCTGGGGTTGGAGGAAAAGGAGTTGAGAGCTTACCCCGACACCCTGTACGGATTAGAGGACACGCCAATAAAACCACTAGGATTTATACCCCTCCACACGACTTTTGAAAAAGGGGGAAAATCCAAAACTCTGAGCATCGACTTTATAGTCGTCGACGTAGGGTCAGCATATAATGCCTTAATCGGTAGGACTACCTTAAATCGACTCGGAGGAGTGGTGTCCACCCCTCATCTTTGCATGAAATTCCCAACACCTGAGGGAATAGCAACCGTCTGAGGAGACCAGAAATTGGCAAGGAAATGCTACAATGAAAGCCTGAACATGAGAGGAAAGGGCAAGAAAGTTCACATCATAGAACTCGGCGGGGTCAGAACTAAAGAAGAGATGCGGCCGCAACCGGGGGGAAAACTGAGGAAGTGCAGGTCGGAGAAGAGGAAGGAAAAAAACACCAACATAAGAGCCAGCCTAGATGGAGACCTAAAGCAGAGGCTGATAAAGCTCCTACAAGATAATTTTGACCTCTTTGCCTGGAAAGCTTCCGACATGCCAGGGATAGACCCTGAACTCATGTCCCACAAGCTTTCAGTATACCCCGGATCGCGACCTGTACAGCAGCGCAGGCGGAAGCTCGGACCAAAACGAGCTCAAGTAGTGGAAGAGCAAGTACAAGCCCTCTTAGAAGCCGGCTTCATCAAAGATGTCAAGTATTCGGCACGGCTGGCAAATGTAGTGCTGGTCAAGAAGCAAAACGGTAAGTGGAGAATGTGCATCGATTACACTGACCTGAACAAGGCGTGCCCCCAAAGACCCATACCCACTTCCCAGTATCGATACCCTAGTAGACTCCAGCTCAGGGTACCAATACTTGTCGTTTATCCGCCTACTCGGGATACAACCAAATCCCGATGTACAAGCCAGATCAAGAAAAAACATCTTTCATCATGCCTAGAGCAAACTGCTGCTATGTGGTCATGCCTTTTGGATTAAAAAATGCTGGAGCCACATACCAAAGGCTAATGAATAAGGTGTTTGCTCCTTATCTAGGGAATCTAATGGAAGTCTACATCGACGACATGGTAGTAAAAACCAAGGAGGAGACCGACCTCTTGACAGACCTCTCGCAAGTCTTCAACACCATAAGGTTGCATGGGATGATGTTGAATCCTGCAAAGTGCACCTTCGCGAAAGAGGCTGGAAAATTTCTGGGATATATGCTGACACAAAGGGGGATTGAAGCAAATCCCAACAAGTGCAAAACAATCCTAGAAATGAAAAGCCCGACTTGCCTAAGAGAGGTCCAACAGTTGAATGGCCGACTTGCCGCCCTCTCCAGGTTCTTGGCAGGATCAGCACTAAGATCCCTTCCACTCTTCTCTCTACTAAGAAAAGGATGCAAGTTCGAATGGACTCCTGAGTGCGAAGAAGCATTCCAGGAGTTCAAAAGATTTTTAAGCCAACCTCTAATTCAGACCCGACCTATAGTTAGGGAAGAACTCGTCCTGTATTTGTCCGTAGCAGATAAAGTTGTAGCATCAACTCTAATACGGGAAAACGAGGTCAGGCAGCATCCTGTATACTTCACCAGCAAAGTTCTACAAGGCCCCGAACTAAGGTATCAAAAGATAGAAAAGTTTGCATACTCCTTAGTAGTAGCCTCATGGAGACTACGACCTTACTTTCAAGCCCACATAATAAAAGTTCGAACGAACCAACCCATGATGCAATCCTTCAGAAGACAGATATTGCGGGTAGAATGGTTCAGTGGGCGATAGAGCTATCCGAGTTCGACTTAAAGTATGAAACTCGGACGGCAATAAAAGCCCAATGCCTTACCGATTTTGTAGCAGAGTATGCAAGAGACTAAGAGGAAAAATCCACTACATGGGAACTATATCTAGATGGATCCTCAAACAAAATGGAAAGCGGCACAGGCATAATACTAGTCAACAAAGAGGGAACCCAAGTAGAAGTCTCCCTTAAATTTGAATTCCCAACTTCCAACAATCAGACAGAATATGAAGCCTTAATTGCAGGACTAAAGCTGACAGAAGAAGTCGGTGCTACAAAAGTAGTGATATTCAGCGACTCCCAACTGGTGACCTCCCAAATAAATGGGGAGTATCAAGTTAAAGACCCCAATATGAAGATGGTTTTCGCAGATACCATTGTGGACCTCTTCTAAGACTTCAGTTGTCCTTGAGGTCGGGACGCACTTTAATAATGGTGTTGATATTCTCCTTTTGTAGAGAATATTTTTTTTTACCAAAGTGTAGTTTTGTGCTTCCCTCTGGATCTTTTTAGCCTCTTTTTCCTCTTTGGGCAGGATGTCGACTTTTAGGTATTCGACGAAGGGTTCATCCATCCGAGGTCTAATCCGGAGATTTCAAGGACATCTTGCTTGACCTCTGTTTTAACTACATAGGGTTCTTGCAGAGTTTGTTGGATCAAGCTTCTATTGTTCCCCCTGGTTTGGTACTTGCTGACTTGGAGAGGACATCTGCTCTGTTGTTGAGGTCCCGAGTTATATGTTTGATCTCGGATTCTGCGAAGCACCCAAGACTCGAGGAGCTCATTAGTATAACTTCTCCATAACCTTTTGCAAAATGGGGATTGGATTTGCTAGGACCATTTCCCTAAGCGCCTGGACAAGTAAAATACCTAATAGTGGGGGTAGACTACTTCACGAATTGGATAGAAGCAGAACCATTGGCCACCATCACCGCTCAGAGAAGTCGAAAGTTTCTCTACAAAAACATTATCACAAGGTATGGAGTACCTCACTCCATCACCACTGACAATAGCACTTAGTTCACCGACTCAACCTTTAGAAGCCTAGTAGCCAGCATGAAAATCAAGCATCAATTTACCTCGGTAGAACATTCACATGCAAATGGGCAAGTCGAGGCAGCTAATAAAGTCATACTGGCAGGATTAAAGAAAAGGTTGCAAGATGCAAAGGGAGCCTAGGCTGAGGAGCTCCCACAAGTACTTTGGGCTCATCGGACTACACCTCAGTCTGCCACAGGGAAAATACCCTTTCGACTTGCTTATGGCATAGAAGCCATGATACCAGTTGAAATCAGCGAGCAAAGTCCAAGGGTGAGCTTCTATGACGAGGTCAGAAATATACAGGGACACAAAGAAGAACTTGAGTTACTCCCTGAAGTCCGAGAATGAGCCCAGATAAGAGAAGCAGCGTTGAAACAAAGGATGACAAATAGATACAACAAAAAGGTCATTCGGAGAAGTTTCACCCCAGACGACTTGGTTCTAATCAGAAACAACATTGGAGTCAACAAATCCGAGGATGGAAAGCTTGCTGCCAATTGGAAAGGACCATACAAAATTAGAGAGGTCTCAGGAAAATGCTACTATAAGGTGACCGACTTGAACGGCACCGAGCTACCTAGGTCGTGGCATGCTTGTAATATGAAAAGGTACTATAGTTAAAAGCGAACTCCATCCCCTGATGTACTCTTTTCCCGACTCCACAGTTTTCTCCCTAAAGAAAGGGTTTTCCTGAAAGGAGTTTTTAACGAGGCATCAAGGTGGGACTAAGGAGCAAGGAATTGTCAAAACCCTTAGTAGCAAAAAAAAGTACCCTTGTAAATAAATAAAAATCTTTCTTCCAATATCTCTTTACAAAATTCCTTTTTACGTTATTCTCACTTTTTCTACGAAACACGCCGACTTAAACTCGACAAAACGTAAATATCCCATGAACCGACCCAGATGGTCGTCAGGATAAAACGACGAGGTACAAGTCGGTGTAAAGAGGTTATAAAAGTAGATCATGAAAGAACTCGGAAAATATTCGACTTATAAATCGTAAAAACCGAGAAGAAATGAAATGCGTCGCAAAAATATACTTAAGTTATGGAAACTCAATAAAAAAATTGAGTACGAGGAATACCAAAAAGAGATAAGAAAATCCATAAAAAAACCAAAGGCAGAGGCTATCCCAAGTCTTTGAGAAAATTCAAAGTAACTTAGACAAAGGACAGCCAGCCAAGACAAAAGGTTTTTAAAAAGCAAAAAATCAAAAAAGTTTTTCAAAACCTAAACAGAAAACATGCACGCAACACAGATAACCTAAAACCCTTATCCAAAAAAGGGTATTTTTAATTTTCATTTACGGCCGCAAAGGGCCAAGAAATGTCAACAGCCACCACCATAAAACAAATATAAAAATTGTTTAAAAAATAGAGGACCCACAGGCCGGGCCCCATATAGCCATAATCAGTTAGAAGAAGGAAGGTCATCACCACCGGGAGAAGGGACATCACCAATAAAACCAGGGAGAGTAATCAGAGCACCATCAGAACTAGGAAGATTAATCGAAGCACCATCAAGACCAGGGAGAGAAGTTGGAGCAGCGCCAGGGGAGGACAGAGCAGGTTGATCGGGACCCTGGGAAGGAGCTCCTGAAGAACTTGAAACATCTTCTGATCGGGGAGGGGATTCTATTATCCTTTGCCCCCGAGTCTTCAGGTCGGAGTCCATCTCATGTCGGGGAGGATAGACGATGCCGCATCAACCACGATCTTGTCGGGGTCCAATGGAGAAAGATCCAGGTCAGGAGCAATAAGCCTGACCTGTTCCTTGAAGATCCTCCACGCCTCCTCGGCACCTTCAGCTATAGAGTCCTCTAGATCCTGGAAGGCCTCCCGACATCCCGCCAACTCCTTCTTTAGGTCCAGATTCTCCCCAAATAGCCTCATGTAACTCTGCTCCGCCTTCTCCTTTAGGCCCTCCGACATGGCACACTGGCCTAGCAACCTCTTCTCCCTCTCCTAGAGGAGATCCCTCTCCTCCTTTAACTCAGTGACCTCCTCCTTTAGCCTCTTCTCATCTTCTTGATATAAGAAAATTTTCCACTCTAACTCGTCAACCTTTAGGGAAGAACCCAAAGAGTTGAGGGGAGTCTTTTCAAAAATATCCATAAATTTTGTACATACTCCAGCCGCCCGGACACTCCCCTAAACCAGAACATTAAGGTGGTTTCGAATGGAAGCATCATCCATACTTATACGAGTATGAGGATAGATATGATTTCGAAGGAACTGAGGCCCATTAAACTTAGCCTCACCCTCAAAAGAAGAGCCAGACTCTAAAGTCTTGCGCTTCTTCTTCTCTAGCTCAGAGGAAGATCGGTGCGAAGGAGACGGAAGAGAAGAAGCAGAGGAAGATATAACAATATGTCGGGAGGGGATCCCTAAGTTGTGAGGAGGAGGAGGAGGAGGTGGTGGTGGAGGAAGAGGAGGAGGAAGAATGCCAGCAGCCCTGGCGGCACTCACCTTGGCACGGAACCTCGACTTAGCATCCTGAACTCTTTGATAGGAGGAGCTGGAATTATTCTTAGCCATTTCTGTAAAAACCATTAGGTAATAGAAGAATCAGCCTACAAGTCAGAGAAAACAGCTCGAAAATCAATCAGATTGGAAAACAATATAAAAACAACAATAAAGCTACCTAATTGAGTCTGTACAAAGGTCGGAGACCCCTAGAGGAACCTTTTTGTATCAAGATAAGGGGCTCTCCCCTATACTTCTTGGAAGAACCCCACAATAGCCGCTTCTACCTCATTCAAATCATCCAGATTATATTTTTCTACGGGAGAGGCCTCTAACCAGTATAGGGAAAAACGAGGAGAAGAATTCTGGTCCAGGAAAAAGGGGTGGTGACCCTCTACGGCTTGAACTTTAAAAAAGAAATTTTTGAAATCATGGAAGGATTCATCAAAAAGAGTAAAAACCCTCCAGCCTTAGATGTCCCGGAAAGACACCCACTGCTATTTATTATTTTGCCCACTAAAGGGTTTGGTCATGTAAAAAAGAAAAAAACCTTCAAAAAAGTCGAAAAATCTAATGCATGGCTAATAAATTGATAAATTTTCAGGAAACCCCAAGAGTTGGGGTGAAGTTGAGTAGGGGCGACACGGCAATGAGATAAAACAACTATCTCAAAGTCAGAAAAAGGAAGAAAAACACCCAAACGGGTAAAAAAGCTTTCATACATAAAGAAAAAAATGGGGGTCTGCATCAGAAGCTTTCCCAAAACAAATCCGGTCTTCTGGACCCGGTACAATCAGTTCATACTTCGGCTCATCCTCATCAAAAGCACAGATTCTATGATGAGTACGCAGGTCGGTAAGATAGTCAGTATCTATCAGGGGGCTCTCCCCAAGAACGGTGCCATCGACCCAAAATGAAAGAGACTATAAGAAAGACATCTTTTTTCAAAAAAGGGTGACGAATCCTACAAAGAAAAAAGAAAAAGAATAGAAAACAGGGTCTCTAAAGGGCCTAAGGCAAGTTTCTCAAACAAACAGAATCACTAGGCCTACAGTCAACGCTCCTCCAAACAAAAACATGCAAGTAAAAGCGTTTTGTAAAAATAGGAGAAAAGAAAGGAACTGACCTCGAAATGAAAGGAGTTTCTTCTTTCGAACAGAGGGTGCAAGTGAGAAATTTTTTAGAAACGAAACAAGGAAAGAGATGGAAAGTATTTATAAACACGTTAGGGGCATAACAATAAAATGACGCAACCATTTAAGAGATGCACAGTTACCAATGTAACTGCTCCCCGTGTGTAAATGCTAAAACCTGTGAAGAGACACGACGTTTGATTAGACACGACGGTTGAAAAACTTAAATCACGTCGGTTCCTGAAGAATCACGTCGGTTCCTCACCAAGTCGGCTAAGATCCCGAGTTGTATACTCGAGCCCAACTCACAAAACGAGTTTGGACTCAAGTAGGAGCACTGTTCATACCCTGACTCAATACCAAGGTCCAGATCTAAATAAGATAAAAAAAGGCCCAATCTACAAGATTGGTCTTCCCCTATAACCGACCTCCTTGCAAGAGGTCGGGTTCGACACAGGTTTCACCACAAGGAAGTCGGGAACGAAGGTTAGCTGGAAGATAACACTTATTCAAATAAGTAACTGCCCCTAAAATCTCTCAACCCACTTCCAGGAGTCATATCTTAACTTTCCTAAAATAAAGGGACAGTTATCCTCCTCAAAGGTGGAACCCCCTCCAACGGTGGTTATGAGTTCACCACTATAAATACACTGACACCCCTCAGGTACCTCTAAGTTTTCATACTCTAAAAACTTGCTTAGACCCTTGCTGACTTAGGCATCGGAGTGTCTTTGCAGGTACCACTCCATATTCACTCACACGCAAACAAGTCGGACGGAGGCTTCCACACGCTAACCTGATCAAATGTTCCCTCCTTTGAGCGATTGGGCCAACCTAATAAGTCCAATCCACTAATCTTCGGTTACCCATCGTAACAACAATTAAACTTATAATTTTTATATAATGATTGATCTTAAAAATACTTAAGAACTGTTTTTGATAATTGTCAAATATAGAAAATTTTTTCAATAAAAATATATCAACATTTAGTAAATGACTATTAAAATGAATAGTTAAAGATAATTCTTTTTTTCTTTATTGTCTTTTACTAGAAGTATTTATACGCATATAAAAGTGGCTCAATGAAATTAAAATTATTAGCTTCTCCCAGATCTAGATATGATTATATCATTAATTATGTTAGGTTATCAGGTAATGAGAAATTATTAGGAATTTAGGATAATAAAAAATGAGAAATTATTGGTTATCTTATATCCATTTTGATATATTTATATAAGATAACAAACATTTATTATAAGGAGAAACGAATATTTATGATTTATAAAAGTATATTCAATGTTATAAAAAAGAATATGTAGTACAAAAACATATGTAAAACTACATAACATTTATAAACCATTTATATTTTTGTTCATAATAAATTTATGTTTGAATAAAAATATATTTATTGGTAATATGAATATAAAAAAAATGCACATGCAGCAGTATTTTAAAACAAGCGGCACCGCTCTTCTGACAAATTGAGGAGGCAAAATAAATATATAAATCATAAAAAAATCTGGATGTTCCATAATTTACGTTGGTGGGGTAGTTTGATTTACTTTTTAGTAGAGACTTCAATCCATTCACGTCTAGTTAATTGTTATACGGTTTAATTATTTTATTGAATTTTATATAATTTTATTAAATTTTTAATTAAATTTTTATATTTATTTTTTAATTTTTTAATTAGATTTTTATAATATAAAAAATATTACAATTTATTGTATATTTTTTTATAAATTAAAAATATTTGTAATTAAAAATTTATTCACATAATTTTTTTAAAAAAATATTTAGTTAATTTTAATATTTTTAATATAAAAAATTTAATTATAAAATTAAAAATAATAATAAATTAATTTAAAAAAATATATAATTTAATAAAATTATAAAAAATAATAAAATAATTAAACCTTCTTATAATAATCTAACGAGGCCCCTTACTATTCCTATTATCTTCTTTACTTTTTTTTTTGGTTAAGTTCTCTTAATAATTATCAAATATTTAAGTGAACATGTGCTCTACATTTTCTTTAAACAAATAACCGACGAATAAAATAAAAATAAAAAAATTAAAGGATCTGAGTCGTACTTGTTATTGTAGAGAGAAGTAAAAATTAAAAAAAAATAATTGTAGGTTAAAAAAATTGATTTCTAGATGTTTTCCAAATATATATAGTTAGAAAGAATATTAAAAATATCAGTGATAAACAATGCAATTTACTCTTCTACTTTAGATTTAAAATTAATAAAATCATCTCCTCATGTAGATTACCTGGAACCTGCATATGTAAAAATCATCTCCACATGCGGCTCGGAAAGCGTCAACCGTCTTTATTTTTGGGTCTCTTCCAAGAAACGGTCGGAAAGGGACACTGAGGCAAACATAAGCCTTAACTCTGTCTGGTCGGAACAAGCAGAGGTACCAACCGATGATGGCCCCCCAATCATGTCCGACCACAAACACTTTCTCTACGCCAAGAGAATCAATCAGAGCTACCACATCACCCACCAGGTGGAAGCACGTGTAGCTCGTCACCGACCCCGGTGCTTCCGTGTCGCCATAGCCCCGCAGGTCTGGGGCTATGGTGCGGTAGCCCAGGGAGCTGAGGCCCAGTATCTGGTGGCGCCACGAGTACCACAGCTCCGGGAAGCCGTGCAGGAAAAGAACCACCGGGCCTTCTCCTTTCTCCGCCACGTGCATCTTTATGCCGTTGACTTCCACCGTTCTGCGCTTTATGGTATCCATAGCTGTGTTTTGTTTCTTTCTCTTTTTCTGTGTGTGTTTGGTATTTACTTTTGACGAACTTCTGCGTTGGTTTAATTTGTCATAAGTACGTACAGAAACCAATGAGATCTAAAATAGACTCGTGAGTCGTGACAGCAAATTTGTTCGATGTTAGTATGTTTTCGGTATGGAAAAGTATAATTGAACAATCAAAATATTAAACAATATAAATAATAGATATATTAGATGTTTATTTTATTAGTGTATGGATGGTTATTTTAATATTAAAATTTAGAAAGTTAATTTAAAAGTATAATATATTTTATTTGATTGGTGGTTGTTCATATTATTCAACAAAATTATTATCTCCGTAGTGTTCTCCTACCGGTATCTTCCACGCCAAATATACAAGAAAAAAAAGAAATAAAAGTAAGGCAATGTTAAGGTGAGGAAAGTAAATTTTTTTCACACTTGCTCAAATGTGTTGGAAGAAGGAGAAAGAAATAAAGGGTATTTACAAATTTGATTAATTAATATTATTAATATTATTATTAATATTATTAATATTAATAAATGGTTATTAATTATTTTGTACCATTTGGTTGAAGGGATATAATTTTTTAAGAATTGTGTATGTTCAAAATATTGTGTCTATTGGCTAAAGGGACACAACTCTTTAAGAGTTGTATATGTTCAAAACATTGTATCTATTGGCAATAGAAATGACACAACCATTTGTATACGTAACTAATCATAATTGCTACGTGCAATATGTATAAATAAGTCATTGTCCATTATTTCAGATATGAAGTACTAAGCGTACAATTTACACTACTATTAAGAGATTTTCTTTGTTCAAGAGAGTTGAGAATTTCTTACTATTGCTAATTAAGAAATTTTTAGGTTTCATTGTATCCTGGGAGAGTATTGTCATCAACCCTATAGCAACTAAGTGTGGGAACAAATATCTCTCTAAAAAAAGCAATCTAATCGTGCCTTGAAACCACTACATAAATATAAGATTTTTTCATCTTACCATCTTCATATACCCAACAGGAAACACGTGGAATATTGGTTTTCTTTTATTTGATAGGTACTATGACATTTGTTGAGTGATATAAAATATAGATAAGACTGTAGTTTATTAATTGAAGTTAGTTTTATATATAATAATAATTTTTGAGCTTATTTTTTAAATAAAAAATAATGTTAATTTCAAAATTTTATGAAATTTATCATGATAATAAATAGAACAATAAAAATAATAAATAAAAAATATAAGAATTGTTTATTTAAGAAAAACATGAACTTAAGAATTGCTATTATATTCAATTTTATTAAAACTGGAAACTTTCTTACCTTTTTATTATTATTAAAACAAAAATTATAATATTAAAATATCGTAATATTATATTCAATTTTATTAAAACTGGAAACTTTTTTACTTTCTCACTTTTAAATAAATATTTTTTTATTTTTTATTTATATTTTTAGAAAATAAGAAAAATAAACAACATTATTTTAAATTTTTTTAAATATAAATTAAAATTTACTTTTACAAAAAGCAAAAAATATGAAATGACATGAACATTTAAATTATAGAAATATAGTATGTCCTAACCTAATTATGAGTGTTTAAGAATGAAATTTATAAGATTTATATTATATATGATCTTCAGTTGTTAATCCAACTAATAATCAAATTAAGTGAGAGAAATATAAATAAAATAACTCAAAACATTAAATATTAAATTTTTATTTTTTAAAAAATTAATCTTTCTATATAATTATATACGTAATCTTTTAAATCAACATATATTTTAATCATATTGTATAATTTTATATTATGAATAATATTTTTACAAAAATAAACATTTAAGATGTTTTTAATGTTAATATAAAATAATCTATCATCTGTCAATTAATACAAATAAAATTTAATTATTTTGTCAAGTAATATAAAATAATTTTTGTAATTAAAAATAATATTTTAATTTTATAAAAACTTTACTGCATAATAATTCATTTTAATAAATAAAAATATATTATTGTATACATTTATATGCTTTATATTTATTTATCTAAAAACAAAAAGGTTATACATTTATATGCTTTATATGCTTTATAATATTTATTTACTTAAAGTATTATATATTAAAATATATTTACGTATGCACTAATATGTTGTGTATTTATAAAATCTATCAATACTTTTTTTTATAACATTTTTTGGTTTTTATTTAATAAAATTTAATGATTCATAATAAATAGTACATTTAATGTGTATAAACTTGTTGGATTCGTTTTATAGTAAGATTATTTTTTACAGTTATGTTACACGTACAGGTTTTTTTTGTCATCTAAGTCCAACTAAGTTGGCCCAAACTCAACAAAAAACAACTCTAGATTAGAGAGCGTATAAACATGTGCCCGTGTAACTATTTAGTAGAGCAAAAGTTAATATGAAAAACGCTTCAACTATCTCGATCAGAGTTGAAACAAACTTATTTCAAACATCACTCAAAATCTCTCAAAAATCACTCAAAATCTTTGCAAAAACTTAAGAAAATCTCAAAACTACGTTCCAAATCTTTAACAAGAAACACAAAAACAGAACACGAAAGATGATTGTAGGTATTGTTCACTAATCGTCTATTTTTTTCAATTTTCTCTTTCGCATTTTCAATCGCGAAATACTAAATAGTCATATTTCTATTTATTTAGTAGATTCATTTTGTGTTCTTACGTTAAAGTAGATATTACTATTCTCATATACTGTTCATTTGGTGATAACTATGTTAGATCGGTGAAAAATATTATTGTAGTGTTTCTCTATAGTTTAACCTATATTTGCATTTATTTGAGGGATTTAAATATTTTTTGTGCATGTTTGAGTGTTTGCATATTTTGAACTGAGTTCGAGTGATGTAATCAAAAAATACTTTTGGTGTATTTTATCTGAATAGAGGTGTAATTGGTGTTGTTGTCCTTTTTTGTCGTAACTAGGCAACAGAATATTGTTGTAGTGCTTTTAGTGTCATTTTGTGTATGGTTGAGCGTTTTGCATATGTTTTTATCCATGTTTGAGGGATTTGCATGTTTTGAAACTGAGTTTGAAGGATTTGTTCATGGATTTGTTGTAACTATCCCATAAAATGTTGTTGTAGTATTTCTGGTGTCATTTTGTGCATGTTTGATTGATTTGCATGTCTTTTTTAACTGAGATTATGTGATGTAATCAAGAAATACTTTCGACGCATTTGGTGTGCCTTTTGGTGAATTTCACGTGAATTGAGGTGTACTTGATGTTACTACCTATTAATCTAATTTTTTATTTCTTACAGAAAAAATGACAATCAATAGAGTTGCTGAGAGGATCACTACAAAAAAGAAAGGACAAAAATATCAAGTAAGCATATATATGTTAGAACAAAAGAATTGGCATATTCATTTGATTTGTACAAAAGCACACTGCACACTGCACACTGGTCCATATGATCGACGCACATTTTCCACTTGCCGTTTTCTTTTTTGACCAACACGACATTTGCTAGCTAAGTAGTTCCCGAATGAATCTGGCCTCCAATAGGCCCTTGACTTGTTTCTTTACTTCATTTGCTCGGTCCAAGGATATTTTTCTTCTTTTTTGAGTTACTGGTTTAGCTTTGGGGTCTACAGCTAGTCAATGGAATATTATTTCTGGGTCTATTTTCGGCATGTCGGTAGGTGTAAAGGCGAACAGGTCTCTGTTCTCTTTTAGCAACTCTATGAGTGGCCCTTTCAAACCGAAGGGTAGGTTTCAGTTGATGTAAGTGAACTCCTCTATAGACTGCCCAATCTGTAATTTTTCCAAATCTTCCTTCGGTTCTGGTCTAGGCAGGTTGTCTTTCCGTGCATCTAGGTCAGTGAAGAAGATTCCTGCCATGTCATGAGACCATTTTCGGAGTGGTAGGTTCGTGTTGTTGCACTCTACTGCTACCTGTCTATCGCCATTGATGGTTCTGATGGTCAGGAACTTTGTGAATATGGAGGTAGAGAAATCATTGATGGATTTTCTTCCGAGAATGATATTATAGGTCGTGGAGTCTTTTAAGACCATGAACTCGGAGAGTAGAGTTTTCTTCTAGATACCCGTTCTGATAATGATCGGTAGTACCATGGAGCTATCCGGTTTGATGAAGTTATTTCCGAGTTTGGCTACCCTGTTAAGGTGGTTTTGAAGGTTGTCATTCTGGAAGCCAAGCTTGTCAAAGGCTCCTTTGAACAGGATGTTCGAATCAGATGCAGTATTTATCAGTATGCATTTTACTATGCATATTCCAACTCTAGCTGAAATAATGAAAAGTGCGTCTTCTTTGGCTATGCCATTCTGGCAATTGCCGGAGGAGAACGTTAAGGTCGGTGTAGGAGACCTCTTTGTTCGCCCTTGACAGCTATAACTTGGATGTCCTTTTTCAGCGCAGACTTGGATTTCTCATGTGTGTTCTTTCTCGTGATGACGTTTACCACTATGGTTGGGTCAACGTTTGGACTATCACAACATACTTTTTTTACACCTCTAGGATTTCACCCTTTCTGTTCTGGGGATTTTTCTCTCTCCACCCTCCTAGGTTCTCGAATAACCTTGGCAAACTCAGGGAGTTTGCCCTGAGTTTGCCATCTCGGATGGCTTGCTTGAGTTCATCCTTAAGGTTGAAACATCCTGGGTTCGGTAACCGTATCCTCTATGGAATTCCCAGTACAGGCTTTTGTTGCCACATGTGCGCTCTTTTAGCTGTCTGGCCTTAAGAAGCACGTCTCGCTCTGCTATCAGTTGGTAAATTTTAGGCTGGTAGTGGGGTGTAGTTTGTGAATTTTCCTATTCGAAGAGGTCAGATGGGGGAAATGCCTTTGGTGTGTTCTTTTGGGGCTTCTTTGTTTGGGGGATTATATCGTGGTGTTGTGTTGGTGCCGTTTCTTGGCCACCACAACTTGACTTACTTCTTCGTTGTTTATTAATTCTCATGCCACATGAAATTCTCGTTCATCAGGCCATTAGTTAAGCATAGTTTGGCTATTGAATCCGTTAGTCCATCTATCTCCAGGCATTCGTCGTCAAATCTATCCAGGTATTTTCTCATGGACTCGTCAGATTTTTGGGTGACCCCGAGCAGGTTGATCGAGTGTTTTACTTTGGCGATTCATGTGGTGAATTGTGCCATGAACTTTTTGGAGATATCGCCAAAATAGGATATTGATCCATTGGGGAGCCCGTTAAACCACTTGATGGCGGGACCTGCCAATGTTACTAGGAAGGCGCAGCATTCGGCAATGTCAACAGCCCCTTCTAAGTTCATTCTAGCCTCAAAGGCCGTCAGATGTTCTTGGAGATCTTTGGTGCCATCATATTTTATATCGGTTGGCTTGTCAAAACCCTTTGGCAACTTGACCCTAAGGACTCTTTGGTGAACGGGGTGACACCCATTATCATGTGATCGTTTCTTCTTCGGTTGGACTCTCTTTGGTGTCGTTCTTCGCGGTTCTCTCAGTAACGGTTGGACTCTTGGGATTTACTTTGGCTCCTGCGCATCTCACGATTGTGAACCAGAGTTCGCGACCTGTTACCCCTACAGGAGATGGTTCAGAAGATTGGTTCGAGCGGTGTGTTCCGGTTGGTAGCATTCATTAGTAGCCACTCTGCCTTCTAGGGATTACAATCTATGATAGAGTTCTTGGATTATTCAGTTTGTATTTTTCCGAGGCCTTCGAAGGGTCTGCCTCTGTTAGATCGGCAATCGTCTCCTTGCGAGCGCAGCCTCGGCTGGCTATATGCTGCATGGTTTTTGCCCTCGGCCTCTGTGGTTTGGATGGTCGTCATGGTCCGGATGCTCGAAGTGGGCGGGTTGATGGTGAGAGACGAACTTTGGCTGGTCTAGGATCCGCTCTTCAGGAATGTCTGCCATACTTGCTGGGATCTTAGTGGATCTCCACAGACAGCGCTAATGTACATGAAGGTTACCTGATAGTTCGGTGGATCAATTGAATAGAGTGGATTGGGTATCCACGGTCCAGTGAGCTGTCGAAGGTGAATCCTTGGAGCGAGAGTGGTACCTGCAATGGCACTCCAACGCCCAAATCAGAGAGTTAGAAAGGTCAGGAGCGAGTGTGTAGGGTAGAATGATCATACTTGGGGGAGTGATGGGACTCCCCTTTTATAGCGTTTGTGAGGTTATCTTATCTTCTTGGTAGAGAGGGTCTACCTTTTTAATCAACAAGTGGTTAGGGATAGCAAGAGCTGCTTGGGCCGAGTTACAGAAGGCCCATATTAGACAGGTCCGTAACAATTGACAATTAGTATAATTAATCATTAAATACTAATTTTTATATAATTATAAAGATACTTTTCTAAAATAAGTTGATAAGAAAGAGGTATACATACTGATATCAGAATGTGCCACGTGAACATTCTTGGTACTAGAATATAACCTATTATAGAATAATATAATGATGATGTAATGTAATGAGTATAATTGAACTTGGCGCAATTAATAAAATAAGTTTAAAAATGTTATTATATATTACTAGAAACAATATAAATAGGAGTACTAAAAATTATAGCAAAAGAAAGGTTTAATTATTATTCTGTTAGTTCCTATAGTTTTACTAAATTTATAATTAGATCTTTATATTTTTTTCTTTCAATTAAGTCTCTACACTACTTTTAATTTTGTAATTAGATATTTTTTATTATAAAAAATATTAAAGTTAACTAAATATTTATCTGCAAATTAAAGGTATCCACAGTTAAAAACTTAATTAGATATTTGACTACATATTTTTTAAGACATATTTTGTTAATTTTAACATTTTTGACATGAAAATGACATAAGTACAAAACTAAAAGCAGTGCAGGGACTCAATTGAAAAAATAAAATATAACTTAATTACAAATTTGATAAAACTATAAAGACCAACAGAATAATTAAACCTAAAAAATAATATGTGAATTGTGAAATGTCTTGAGATATTTCTTCTCTCAGTTTCTCTATTCCTAATTCTCTTATTCAGTAAATCCAAGGTTTGAAAATTAAATCAGTCATCAAACCATTTTAATTATTGGTTTACCAGTTTAAAAATTTAATTGATTCAATCATAATTTAATCAAAATAATTAAATTATAATAAAATAAATATAAAATTATAAATAACTATGCAAAAATAGGAATATATGATAATAAAAATTTTAAAAATATATAAATTAAAAGTGTAAAACCAACTAAAGTTTTATAATTTTATGTAGGATAAAATACTATTTTAGCCCCCAACGTTTAGATTAAGTCCTAATTTGGTCCTTAATGACCACCAATGTAAACCTCTTTTCTTTGATTCCTATAAGATCCTGAATTTTTGAAAATTAAATAATAAGTTATTTATGATATAATATATTTATTTAAGAATATATTTTCAGATATTTTTATATATATAGATCGGGTAAATTCTTATTTATAATTTAAAACTTTAGTAATTGAAAAATAATGAGAATTTTATATGTTATATTTTGTATATTCAGACTTTGAATCTTATTTTATGAAAAAAGGAAAAATCTATTTAATTACCTCTAATTTTGAATTAAAATATTTATTTAGAAAATAATTTTGTAAGTAAAAATAAGTAGTATTCTCAAGAGTAATTATATGGAACTATATTTGGTTTTCAATTATGACTGTATACCTTAATTTTATTATTTGGGGCTGCCAAGCTGCCATCGTCGAGACCGTCATTGACGCCACTGAAAAGAAGATTATGATTGCCGCTACTGCATGTGAGTGATAGAAATGCGTACAGTTGTCCTGTGAAGAGAAGGTTGTTTCCGTCACCGCTGCCGAAACTTCTATCATCGCCGTCGAGCCAGCGCTGCCACGGAGTTGTCAGAGGCCGTTGTCATTGCTGTCTGGGTCACGGTGGTCAAAGTCACCGCTGTTGGAGTTCGCCTGAGCAGCTTAGGGATTCCCGCCGCTCCTTTTTAGTTCTGTTCTAGTTGTGCCGCTGTTTTGGTCACCGAAAAACACATTCGGAGCTACTGTTACTCCGTTGTGTTATTTCTCTTTAGCCGCAGTAAGTCGTTCTTGCCTTGAAACCCTCACCACTACTGTAAAAGTGTTCTGTTATGAGTTTGTTTAAGATTCTGAGATTTTGGTAACATATGATCGAATTTTGGTTTTTGCATATCGTGATTGAAGTTGCTGCTGTTACTAGAAAGTGGTATGGAGCTCTGGTTGCGGCGGCTGCTACTACGGGCTGGGAGAAAAAGGGATTTTTGCGCATTTGTAGCTTTCAGGTTCTGAATATTCGAGGTATGGATTTTTTTTAAAACTTATTTTATATTACGAAATTTTTATAAATTAATATTGATGCAAAAAATATATATTTGGTGATTATGTGAGTCTTATGGATTGACTGGTTTGTTTTGGATGAATATGACTATTTACTTGATTGAATTATTGATTGTTTGAGTTGGCATGCAGTTGTTGGTGAAAAATTAATTTGAAAAGCTTATTTGAATGTTTATACTAAGAAATAGTTTTGTATTGGAAATCCGATTATTATTATTGAGAAATGGTTTTATGTTAGAAAATCTGGTTTATATATATTCATATTGAGAAAGGATTTTGTATTGAAAGTATGATTTGTATGTTTACATTGAGGAATGGTTTAGTTTTGAAATTGTTGAGCAGTATTGAGAAATAATATGGTATGGACGGAACCCTTGAAGGGTGGTAAAGTCTGGATTTTAGGGGAGCTGCTGTTGAAATTTTTATAAGTTTGAACCTAATTAAGTGATTGATTTAAGAATAAATAATTTTTGAGCCTTTTGAAAGGGGTTTAAACTTAAAATGGTTTTGAAGTTAGTTCGAGGATTATGGACGAGTGCAAAAGAGTTTTGTAAAAGAGAAATGGTTTTAAGTGAAGTTGCTTTGGAGGTTCCCAAAAATGTTATAAAAAGTGATATTGGTTTTAAAGAAAAACGATTTGAGGAAAGTGTGTTAAATGGTGTGATGTAAGAAAAGTGGAGTTTTGAAAAGAATGAATTTGGAAAGGAGTCTATTTTGAAAGTGTTAAGTGTTTGGGTAAAAAGTGATCTCTGACTAAATGTGACAGGCCATAACTTGGTCCTTGGATCTCAAAATTTTGTGAAACTTGATTTGAATGAAAACTGGATTTGAAGAGTTTATGATGTTCAAAAAACGGACGAAAAATAAATTTTTAAAACAAATTTATAAAGGTTTGAAAACTATGCTTTGAAACTGAAACTTAGAAATTTTGCAACACACGTCCTGTTTTCTTGAAAAAAAATTTATTTTTTATTGTTTAGCTTTCCCAGCAAGCTTGTAATCTCCTGTAAAATCCATATGATGTTTGATAACTGATTTTTAAGCTCTGAAATGAGTGTGAAAAAATCCAATTAATTGAGTTTCTAAATGGTTTGCAAAACCGAGTGTGAATTTTAGATTAAATGAGATATGAAAGTGATTTTTTGTGAGATGTGAACTGAATACGTTTTGTTTTTGAAAGCGAATAGGCCAAGTATGATTTTGAATCGTGATGAAAATGAGTTTAAAGACTTATGGTTCAATTTTGATTGTGAATTTGAGTTTGATTCATTGTGGCCTAAATGTCTGGATTGGCAAGGTCTGGGTGTTATCTCGCTTGCGTATTGATTTGAGTTTTGCTCCGAACAAAGACGGTGGTTAATCTCGCTTGTTCACAATTCCGACTAGGGACGACGATTAATCCCGGTTGCTCGAGATTCCGGGTAAGGACAGTTGGTTGATCCCGCTTATTCTCGTGGTTCTCTCTCTGTCTGCAAGGTGGTAGGACACTAGTCCCCCAATCTATTCGGCACGACCTCACCAAGGAAAGGTGGTAGGGCACTCATTCCCCGATTTATGCCCCCTGATGTCTGCCTCTAGGAGATGTGGTAGCATACTAATCCCCCGATTATATGCTTCCTAGGGATGCGCAGAAGAGAAATGATATCCAGGTTAGCTACCAGATGTATCGGGTCCTGGTAGTTTAACCGACACGTGAGCTCATGGCCAGTAGGACAGGCATGCATCATATGCATCTATTGACATTGTTTCGGTGTGCATATTGTATTTGGTTTGCCTATGTGAATACTTCTGTTTAACTGCTAATTGCCATACTTGCTATAATTGCTCCTGATTGTGTTTGAACTTTATTAGTTATGATTGTGTCTGGTTGATTGGATTGTGGTAAATGAGTGTTGATTGAGTTGCTTGGGCTGAAAATCGTGATTGATTACGTGATCGGCCGGAGGCCATGATTAATTTGTGTTGAGGTTTAGCAAAGTATGAAAAATCTAAATAGTTCAACATAGACTTAATGAACCTATGTTTGGAAGAGGATGATCATTCATACAGTTTAGGTCACTTTTAAGATTTTTATAAGAAAAATATGAATTAGGATTTTAGGTGATTAACTGTGGGTTTTTGAAAAGGTTTATAAGATGAACGATCATCACTGTTGTCGAAAACAACGTTCTTTTTATATATATCTTTTTATGACAATTTTAAAACTCCTCTAGTGAGACCGCGTGGTTAGATTCTCACCTCCCTAAAGTCTTACCTTTTCAGGAAACTGACAAAGAAGCTTATGAAGAGATTAATATATTTTTGGTTATGCGATATTGCTATATTAGCTTAGTCATTATTTTTTTCTCTCACCATTAATATTATGTTTTTGTAAAAAGGGATAGGAGTCGTTGATTGTAATGTTTATAAGTTATTTGTATAAGGAACTCTTATTATTATTATTATTATTATTGAAGTGTTGTGATTAGTTTGTATGTACGTATGTATGTATGTATGTATTATATTTTCAAGAAAAAGTATTTCTGATTTTTTGCCAATGAAAAGTTTACTTGGTTTCGAGTTAAAGGCTCTTATCTTATTATTAAATATATGGATGTCGTCGTAATATTCTCGCTATCAGAGTGGCGCAACCAGAAGTGTGACATTTTGGTGATAAAGGTGTTACAATTCTAAACGATTGATGATTGATTGCTAGAATTTGGAGTTTTGTATAAGAAGGATGAGAATATGAAGTGTTAAAAAAAATATTTTAGTTATGCTTATCTAACACATTGAAATAAGAAGATATAATTTATCTAAAAACGTTGTTAACGTCTACGTTACTCACTTCTTAATTGTTCGTGTCAAATTTAATAACGGGACAATATTGAATTTATTTGAAACTTTTTGGAACTGAAATAAAATATTTAAAATGTTAAAGATCAAATTAAGATTTAGCCCAAACATTAGGAATCAAAATAATATTTTACTCTTCTATATAAGTATAACACAAGAGTTGAATAAGAAAAAAAATAGCTAAATATCAAAATTTATATACATATGAAATTCATGATATTATATATTTTATTTTATATAATAACAGAGAATCACTATACACAAAAAATTATTAGTTCTTTTTTATTTGAGAAACGAATGTAGTATGTGTCTTTTAGTTTTTAATATATCTTTAGTTTAAATTAAATGTTTGTTTTTTTTTACCCAAACAGTATCACCCAACCCGACAGGTTAAGGACTAATCTATCGCGGATCTGAGTTCCATTTAAGGGTCTACCGCTGATCAATGAGTTGCTGCATTTAAATTAAATGTATTATTTTATTATCTTAAACGTAAGTATAATTTATTATAACCAAAATTATAAAAAATTATATTTTTTGGACTGAAATATAAAAGGTCTTATAAACAAAAACGCTAACCATTGTATTTAATGGGCCTAAATATTAATCCAATTGCCAAATCCAAATTCTCTATCTGAATGCAGTCACACAGTGAGTATTATTATTATTATTATTTTTTTTTTTTTTTTTTTTTGAGGCGTACTTGAAATAGTTTGCAAAGTATATGAAATTTGAGAGTAAGAATTTCGAAGTGATAATGAGAGTTTTGAATGTGTTTTTATGTCAACTCCAAATAATTGTGGGAAGTATATGTAAAAAATTCTAATATTTAAGTTAGTAAAAATTTTATATAAATATAAATAAATTGAAATTAAAAAATATCTAATTTGATAAGATTTTTATAGAGGCGAGTGATAATTTATTTATCATTGATAAATTTTTTATGCATAAGTAGTAGATGATTTTTTTTTTCATTGTTAAAGAAGTATTCCAACATTTAAGTGGTTGATGATCTGTAACTAATACTTGGAATAGTGGAGGAAAATAGTGAATTATTCTCCAAGTCAGGTCGGACATGGATTGTACTACTCGCACTCCAAGCAAGTCGGGTAGGCTGACTTGTATCTTCTTAAAGCACATCTTAGTGGTATCGACTGCTCTTTTCAATTAGAGTGGGCCCAGTTTAGTAGATTAATTTATTTGAGTTATGGCTTTTATTATTTGGGTCATAATATGAATAGTATTTAGATTAGTGATAAATAATCCTTTATCTAATTGTATTTTTTTTATTGATAAATAATCCTTCTAAGGAAAGGTTATTGCAATTAGATGGAACTCCCTCTCCTTCTAATTGGATAACCCTAAATATTGATGAATAAGCAAATGGGAGATCAAAGAGAGCTCGATGTGGAGGTTTATTAAGGGATAGAAGAGGGAGTTGAATAGTGGGTTTCTCATTTTTCATTAGTGACTACTCAGCATTTAAAATTGAATTATGAAAAATAATAAAAGAATTGAAAATTGTCTGGATTATGGGAATTAGAAGTCTGCGGGGGAAAGTAACTTTCAAGCTGTTATTTGCATTATTAATGGCCTAAAAGATATCAACAACTATCCAAATACCCTTATTAGAAACATTAATCATTAAAAAAATAAAAACTGAGAAATACATTTTGTTAACATATATGGAGAAGATAATATATGTGCTGATTGTCTTGCCTGTAAAAATTTAGATCTTATTTAAGACTTTCACTTTTGAAATACAGTGATTAGTCTTTTAGCTAATGATAAACAAAGGATATTTATCCTTGGAATAGTTTATACTTTATAGTTAATTTTCTTTGGATTTTCCTTCCATTATATAAAAAAAAAATCTTTCAAACTATGTGATTTCTTTATTGGTTAATGTTTGTACTATGCTGTGTTAGGTGGTTGTAATTTTTATTGTCTACCAAAAAAAATATATTGTTGTAAAAAGTGTGACTTGAGAGTACATCTGAAAGTCCATTCTAATTCTGATTAGCATTGTTTTGTGGTATTTTTGTGGTCATGAGTAGGGTTGGAAGTGAGTCAAGCCATCTCATAAGTCAGTTCAAGCTCGACTCATTAACAATTCGATAAACGTAAGATTGGTGAGTTGAGTTTGAGTCTAGAATTAAGCTCATAAATTAAATGAATCGAGTTTGAATCGAGTTTGAGTTTGGTCAGTTATATATATATATATATATATATATATATATATATATATATATATATATATATGCATTTAATTTATACTTTTAATATTATATATATACATATGAAATAGTAATATATAATTATATATATATATATTAATCTTAATTATTTAAAATTTTATATTTATTTTTTACATATAATTTTGATGTAAAATATAAATAAAAAATTTATAATTTATTGATAGATAGACAATATATAAAATTGATTTTTTAAAATATACAAGTTATAATTTATTAATATAGAATTATAGATCATAATCCTATTATTTGAGCTAGCTCGTAAGCTTTCGGTGAGCTGAGCTTGAATTTAAGAAATAAGCTCGATTAGTAACGAGTCGAACTGTAAGTCAAACTCAAGTTTCGTAAATCGAGTTTGAGCTTGGTCTAGCTCGACTTACTTCCAGCTCTAGTTGTGAGGAACTGAGGATGCATCGTTGTACTGAAGAACAGAAAAAAAAAAGTTACAAGCAATGAAACAAGAACAAAAGAGGGGCACAAAGTTGTGTCAGTTACCATGGCATGGTAACGGGCGGTGGTGCGGCAAAGAAGATGAGCGCCTTTGAGAGGGGAAAAAAGAAAACAATAGAATTCTTCTGTTTTCTAATTCTACTCCCGCCCCCTCCCCTTCTTTTTCCTTTTTTTGTGGTTCTGCAGACCAACATGCAGTTTAGATGAAATTTTAAAATCGGCCAATTTTTAATTCGGTTTGAACCATTTTCAGAATATTGAGTAAATTCTTTTTTTATATATATATACTGTTATGTTACCATTTTTTTTTCTTGGTTTGTGGCGATAAACTCAAATAAATCTATTAAGGTACCTAATTGCAGTTCGCAATAAGAGCCTAAGGACTTTCTTCAAACTAGCCTTTCATATCACCAAGATTTGGATTCCAAATTATTTCAAGAACAATCTCCAATTCAAAATTTTCTTAAGTTACTCCGCACAATAAAAACAGATCGATGCCTCAGTTTATTTTTTCTTTGAAACTACAACCCATCCATCCTCTGCTTCACCTGCATCCTTTTTGAGAGGCTCATCATCAATCCGCATGTTACCTGAACTCGTGTTTGATTCAGATTTTGGAATGTCCACATCCATGTTTGAAGAAGTAGCTTGCCTAGCACTGCTTTCACCATTTTGACCACCTTGGACATCATCATCTTCCTCATCCTCATCATCATCCTTATCATTCACAATCTATTTAAAAAAAAAAATCATTAAAAAAAAAAACTACTACTACCTACTACTTCAAAATTCAAGTAATGTGGATGAGCTTCCAGTTGCATCTTAGCAAAGATGTAAACAAGAGAAAATGTTCACGTGTCAGCCAACAAAACACTTTTTTCACTATATGTGGTGTTGAGTACATGAACCAAAATGACACCATGATGCGCTATTATGAATCATGTTTGAACATTTAAGCTCATTTAGAAATTAGAAGTTATAGAATTAAAATATTAATGTTTCTCCTCCTATAATATGACCTAAATATAGTATGGGCAAAGCAAACTCATGCATCACATCCCCATCAAATAATATACTTTAACATTGCTCCCTCCAAAAAAAATCCAGTCATATAGGACAAGGAAAAGCCTAAATCAATCATATACATAAGTGTAAATGCAAATTTATAGAATAGCAATATAACACAATCAAGGTTCATACTCATTCCCAAATATTATGCTGTCATTTACCTGTGGCATTGCACGAGGATGCGCAGCTTGGTTAACACAATCAAGGTTCATACTCATTCCTCATGCATAACCATTAGATTTTCAGCTACCTACATCAGTTCGTAATAATAACATGAACATGAAAAAATGAGAATCACAAGAAAATACTGCAAATACACAGATACATCACAAAGGAGTCATTAGCAGTGGCATACACAGCTTTAATTTCTTTTAAGTTTGAAAAAATGACCTTAGGACACAGTTCACATTAAGTTTAATCTATGCTACAAATGGATATGGACACCAGAGCCCTACTTAACTGCTTCTTTTCAAATAAAATACATACAAAACAAAAGGTATATCAAGATTTTAAAATACAAAATAGAAACATGACATGTACATGAAAATTGGTGACTAATGATATGTTCATTCCAAAAACTAAAGACTAAATAGTGTACCATTAATTATGCCTATGATGGCCAGATATTAAGTTTTCAGTTTCCACCTATGAATAAAAAGACAGGGAAGACTGATGTTGTGATCGAGGTGGTAAAAAAATGCAAACCCTCAACCTTGTAGTTAAAGTTCAACTAACATTCAACCCACTTCCATTGAGCTTAACAAATTAGGTAACTTTACTTTCAAACACTATGGTAAACTAAAAATAACAACTACATTTAACCCTTAATTATTGCAAACAAGCAACATGAGCAAAATTCAACAACAAATAATATGTATTAATCCAACAAAGAAAGAAAGATGCACCTCTATGCTGCCATCCTCATCCACTACACTGAGCGAAATCATGCCATTACAGAGTTTGCGCTCCAAGTCATCAATATAAAGCGGCTCTGCGAATCCTTCAGAAAATAAAAATATTAAGGATCTAAAACAAAATAACAATAATTGAAGCAGTGTAATAGCGAGCAACCTCTGGATTGAGTGAACCAGGAGAGGATATCGGTGGCGAGGTTATTGGCCTTGAGGCGGGAGTCAGGGCCACCCCACTGGTTCTCGACGGCGTCACGAAGAGCGGACCAATGCAACAAAACAAAGCCAATGCCTTCGCTGAAAAGTGATAATGAGTTTCCTTGTAACCGTTTCGCAGCCTCCATTCTTCTTCTCTTCTTTCTGGATGGAACCCTGCACACAAAAGGATCAAACCCGTCTCTGCTCTTCTCTAGCGAGGGCAACCAACTGCAAGACAGGGATGGAAGGCTGCGAAGTGCCTGCTCAAAGAGAGGAAGAGCGTCGTCCTGAAAAGGCCACAAGTCTCCTCTTCAGTGCATCAAAATTAAACTGTTTTAATATAATTAAAGCAAGGTTTTGAAAATTGAACTAATGGAACCGTTTTGGCTACTTTATCAAAGGTTGAAAGCTTCAACTAGGCTCAACTGGAATAACTAGATTATAATAAAATAATATATGAAATCATAAACAGTTACACAAACACATAAATATATTCTAATGTAAATCAATAAAATACACAAAAAAATAAAAATTCAACAGCATTGCATTTGTGAGAAATTGAGAAAGCAGTAAGTCTTACAAAGGACGAGAGAGGGCAGCAACCACGGCGGAGAGGGTGACAGAGTTGGGGCGGAGAGGCGAGCAGAGACGTGGCTGGAGAGGAGAGCAGAGAGGCGAATAGAGACGCGGGTGACAGAGATGCTGGTGGCAGCGACACGGGGAGATAGAGACACGGATGACGACGCAGGAGTTGAACGATTAGCAGAACAGGAAGAGAGATGGAAAACAGAGCAACGATGCCGGCAGCGACCACTCTTGCGGTGTTGGAAGACAGAGACGGAGGAGGAAGGAGAGAAGAGGAAGGTAGGCAGCGGCAGTAGCCAAGGGTACTTGCCTAACTTGGGGAGTTGGGGTGAGCTCGACTGATTTATGTTGCGATAAGAATGAAAGATGGATGCCCATTAATGCTGAAGTTTTTAAGAGAGAAAGATGAGATTATTATGTAGACCAATTTGAATGAAAGCTGAATTTGTAAAGCTATAAATAAGGTTTCATAGCCTTACGTACAACACACAAGCAATAATAAAATCCTCTCTCTTCTTTTATATTACTAAAATATCTTTCTCTCTTTATTCTTTATGAATAGTTTCTCTCTCTCTCTTTCTTTTGTTACTACTTATAATATATGAATAACTTCTATTGAGCTAATTATATTAATATTAGAGTCTTCTATTAACACTTCTTTATTTTATATTATATCTTTCTTATTTATTTATTTAGTTGTTTTACAACACGTTATCATCACGAAGCTCTAATAAAATTTTAGGAAGACTCCAGGTAACAAATTTTCATTATGTTGAAGCTCTCTCATCTTAAATTTAATGCTCTTGATATATTTCGAAATAATTATTTATCATGGATATAGATGTTAAAATCTATCTTGATTTAATGGATCTTGGAGATACCATTAAGGCTGAAAATAATGCATCCCAGAAGGATAAAGCCAAAGTTATGATTTTTCTTCGTCGTCATGTTGACGTATGATTGAAAAATGAATATCCCACATTAAAAAATCCTGCAGATCTATGGAAAGACCTTGAAGAAATGTACAATCATCAAAAGACGGTTATACCTCTTCAAACCCGATATGTTAGAGAAAATTTTCTCGACCTTCCATATCTTGATTGTGCTCCTGCAGCAGCAGTATCGAGAAAAAGAATTTAAAAATGTTCTGAGTTAATTTCTTGCTTTCTTGTTGCTGAACGCAACAATTAGTTGCTCTTAAAAAATCATGAAGCGCGCCCAGCTGGCCCCGCCCCATTTCCTTAAGCAAATGCGGCAAATTATAACCCCAGAAGAGGTAAATGACAAAATTTTGATAACAAGAAAAATTATGGAAGGAAAAGAAATTATGCTCACAAGAAAAGATCTCACCAGAAGTGGGATAAAGAAAAGGAAACAATTTTGTTACAAATGATGAAAATTCCACCACTCATTATGATGTATCTAATTTCTTTAAGGATTTTGAAAGAAATATTGGCTATTTGATCAATGATGGAATAGTTTGATATGTGTATATGTTTGTTAAGTATTCATGTGAATAATTTTTATTGTGTATGTATTTCTACTCATTTTATTATTATTATTATTTGTCTTTAAAGAAAAATGGCAAGGACATATCCTGAAGATATTTGCCTTGCGGATAGTGCAAGATCGCACACTATTCTTAAAAGTGATATATATTTTAGCCATCTTGTGCCAAAAGAAGAATATGTTAATACTATTATTGGCTCGGGCAATGTGATAGAAGGCTCCGGAAGAGCTATAATTTTGTTTCTTGGAGGAACAAAATTCATAATAAATAACGCACTATTGTCTACCAAGTCTCGAAGAAACTTGTTGAGTTTTAAAGATATTCGCCAAAATGGATATCATATTGAGACTATGAATGAGGGAAATCATGAGTACTTATGTATCACAACTCATGATTCAAATAAGAAAGTTATATTAGAAAAGTTGCCCTCACTTTCATCTGGGTTGTATTATACCAAGATTAGTGCAATTGAATCGCATGCCACTGTAAACCAGAAGTTTACTAGCCCAAATGAATTCATAACTTGGCACGATAGATTGGGTTATCCGGGAACAACCATGATGAGGAGAATTATTGAAAACTCTCATGGACATTCACTAAAGAACCAGAAGATTCTTAAATCTAGTGAATTTTCTTGTGCTGCATGTTCTCAAGGGAAGTTAATTTTAAGGCCATCACCAGTAAAGATTGGATTTGAGTCCCCTGAATTCCTAGAAAGGATTCAAGGTGATATATGTGGACCTATTCATCCACCATGTGGATCTTTTAGATATTTTATGGTCCTAATAGATGCATCTTCGAGATGGTCACATGTGTGCTTATTATCTTCTCGCAACCTGGCGTTTGCGAGATTACTGGCTCAAATTATTCGATTAAAAGCACAATTTCCAGAAAATCCAATCAAAGCAATTCGTCTTGATAATGCTGGTGAATTTACTTCCCAAGCTTTTGATGCTTATTGTATGGCTAATGGAATAAGTGTTGAACATCCAGTAGCTTATGTTCACACACAAAATGGGTTAGCAGAATCACTTATTAAGCGCCTCCAATTAATTGCTAGACCCTTGCTTATGAGAACAAATCTCCCAACCTCGGTTTGGGGGCATGCTATTTTACATGCCGCAGCACTTATTCGTTTGAGGCCAACGAATTACCATCAGTTCTCTCCTATGCAATTAGCTTTTGGCCAGCAGCCAAATGTTTCCCATTTAAGAATATTTGGGTGCGCGATATATGTTCCCATTGCGCCACCTAATCGCACCAAAATGGGACCCCAAAGAAAATTGGGGATATATGTTGGATATGATTCTCCCTCTATAGTGAGGTATCTTGAGATACAAACTGGTGATGTGTTTAAAGCCCGGTTTGCGGATTGTCATTTTGATGAATCAAAATTTCCAACATTAGGGGGAGAGACTAAGCTTCCTGAAAAGGAACTTAATTGGAATGCATCATCGTTGATGCATTTAGATCCTCGATCAGGGCAATGTGAACTAGAAGTTCAAAAGATTATACCTTTGCAAAGAATAGCAAATGAATTGCCTAATGCATTTTCCGATGCAAAGAGGATTACCAAATCTTATATACCAGCGAAAAATGTCCCAATTCGAATTGATGTCCCAGTAGGACAAGTAGCCACTGAAGCAAATTCACGCCAGAAGCGTGGTAGGCGGAAAATGCCCCAATTCGAATTGATGTCCCAGTAGGACAAATAGCCACTGAAGCAAATACACGCCAGAAGCGTGGCAGGCCTGTCGGTTCCAAAGACAAAAATCCTCGAAAGAGAAAAGAGGTAAATACGATTCCTGTTGAAAAAGACATAGTAAAGACACCTGCAGTTGTCCAAAATTCTGATATAACGCCAGAAGACGTTCAGGTACCTGAAAATTGTGAAAATGACGAGATCTCGATAAATTATGTCTTTATAGGAGAGAAATGGGACCGAAATAAGACAATTATCAATGAAATATTTGCATATAATGTGGCATTAAATATCATGCATGAAAGTAAGGATCTTGAGCCAAGATCAATTGAAGAATGTCGACAAAAAAAAATGATTGGCCAAAATGGGAAGCAGCCATGAAGGCTGAATTAGACTCACTTGCAAAACGTGAAGTCTTTGGACCTGTAGTCCGTACACCAGAAGATGTAAAACCTGTTGGATACAAATGGGTATTTGTGAGAAAACGAAATGAGAAAAATGAAGTTGTGCGCTACAAAGCCCGACTTGTGGCACAAGGTTTTTCACAAAGGCCCGGTATAGATTATGAAGAAACGTATTCCCCCGTAGTGGATGCGATAACATTGTGTTATTTGGTCAGCTTATCTGCATATCATAAACTGCATATGCATTTAATGGATGTGGTAACAGCCTATTTGTACGGCTCATTAGATCGGGATATCTATATGAAAGTCCCTGAAGGACTAAAGATATCTAAACCATCCAGTGAATATTCGCAAGGGTTATACTCAGTCAAATTGCAAAGGTCTTTATATGGTCTAAAGCAATCTGGACGAATGTAGTATAATCGTCTTACTGAGTATCTGGCCAAAAACGGATTCAAGAATGATGATATCTGCCCATGTGTTTTCATAAAGAAAACTACATATGGGTTCATTATAATTGCTGTGTACGTTGATGATTTAAATATCATTGGGACTCCTGAAGAGATTCCAACAATTATAAAAACTCTAAAAAAATAGTTTGAGATGAAAGATCTTGGAAAGACTAAATTTCGTCTCGACCTGCAGATCGAGCATACAAAAGATGGGATCTTTATTCATCAAACAACATACACACGAAAGATCTTAAAGAGATTTTATATGGATAAGTCACATCCATTAAGTACCCCAATGATTGTAAGATCTTTAGATGTGGAAAAGGATCAATTCCGTCTTAAAGAAGAGAATGAAGATATCCTTGGTCCAGAAGTACCATATTTTAGTGCCATTGGAGCGCTAATGTATCTTGCTAATAATACGTGACCTGACATATCATTCCAGGTGAACTTATTAGCAAGATATAGTTCCTCTCCAACCAGAAGAAATTGGAGTGGAATCAAACAAATTTTTCGATATCTTCATGGAACGATTGATATGGGATTGTTTTATCCCTATGGATCCAAGTCACAGCTAGTTGGCTATGCAGATGCCGGATACTTGTCTGATCCACATAAAGGGAGATCTCAAACAGGATACCTGTTCACATATGGTGGAACAGCTATATCATGGAGGTACACGAAACAGACGATTGCTGCAACATCCTCTAATCATGCCAAAATATTAGCGATTCATGAAGCAAGTCGCGAGTGTTTTTGGCTCCGGAGTTTGATCCAATATATTCTGTCATCATGTGGACTGATTGATCATAAGATAGCTCCAACTGTCCTGTTTGAAGATAATACATCATGCATTGCTCAACTTAAAGGTGGATACATCAAAGGCGATAGAACAAAGCATATTTCTCCCAAATTCTTCTTCACTCATGATCTTCAAAATCAAGGGACAATTGATGTCCAACAGATCCACTCAAGTGACAATCTGGCAGATTTATTTACAAAGTCACTCCTAAAATCCTCCTTTGAAAGATTGGTACATGAGATTAGGATGCGTCGATTTCGAGACATTAAATGATATCGGCAAGAGGGGGAGACTGTACTCTTTTTTCCTTGATCAGGTTTTTTTCCCATTAGGTTTTTCTTGACAATGTTTTTAATGAGGCAGTCCCCATCACTAATGGATATTGTACTCTTTTTCCTTTACTAAGGTTTTTTCCCACTGGGTTTTTCTTTAGTAAGGTTTTAACGAGGCAATAATCCTAAATGGTCATCCAAGGGGGAGTGTTGTGATAAGAATGACAGATGGATGCCCATTAATGCTGAAGTTTTCAAGAGAGAAAGATTAGATTATTATGTAGACCAATTTTAATGAAAGCTGAATTTGTAAAGCTATAAATAAGGCTTCATAGCCTTACGTACAACACACAAGCAATAATAAAATCCTCTCTCTTCTTTTATATTACTAAAATATCTTTCTCTCTTTATTCTTTATGAATAGTTTCTCTCTCTCTCTTTCTTTTGTTACTACTTATAATATATGAATAATTTCTATTGAGCTAATTATATTAATATTAGAGTCTTCTATCAACACTTCTTTATTTTATATTATATCTTCCTTATTTATTTATTTAGTTGTTTTACAACAATTTAGGGTTTCTTTCTTTTTTTTTCTTTTTTTTAAATGTAACCTAAGAGGATTTATTATTATTATTATTAACGAATGTTATAGCATTAAACATGACGTTAATCTTTTAAAGATCAAATATATTATTATTATTATTATTATTATTTTTATAAAATTATAATATTAAATAAACCAAAATAATTTCATTATTATTATCTGGAAAAATAAAATTGTTTTTATTAGCATTAGTAACAATAACAATATCAACTTAACAATTCAATATATTTATTAATAACATCAACCATAAATATTTTAATTTAAAAAATACAAAAAAAATTCTGTTACATCAATATATAATAACAATAGAATATTTAAAATTAAACATATAAACTTTTAATTATATTTAACGTAAGAAATTGAATATTCAACAATAAAAATATAATTTTTTTATTATTCACACTAATTAAATAATATAAAATATATATAAAAAATGAAATATATTTAGTGGGAGTAATTTGACCGTGTCAAAAGTTTAATTGAAAAAAATTTGAGGCAACGTTGAGAAAACGTTTGAAATTATTATTATTATTATTATTCGTGGTGTTTTTAAATAATTTTTATTAATTTTTTTTTAAGCCCCACACATTCACAAAGAAAAAATAAAATTAGCTTCTATAACTTAAATTTGGCCCATATTTTATTCACTCTGTAAATAGCCTTGTCAGACAATGGCAGACTAACATTCCATCACGTGTTTTTTTTTCTTCTCCAACACATTAATTTTAGCAAGTGAGGAAAAAAATCACTTTTTATCACAGTAGCATTGGCCTAAAAATAAACTAGTTTAATATCTTTACTATCCAATTATCATACTTCTCACCGCGTTATTCTCATAGCAAGTATATTACGACGATTCTATCTACTTAATAATAAAATGAAAGTCTTTTATTTAAAATTGTAACGATAGTTATTTTTTTAAAAAAAATTAAAAGTTTTTTTTCTTAAAAACAAACATATATATATATATATATATATTTTACACAAATAACTTACAAATATTATATACATATATATCATTATAATTATAACTCTTATCCCTCTTATAAGAATATAATAATAAAAAAGAGGGACACTACAAAAAATCTGTAAAAAAGACGATTTTTTTGGTATTGACAGAGGTTTGAACCTCCATCATTATTAAGAACGACGATTTCAGAAAGTAATATAATTCTGATCGTCATTCTAATTATT
Organism: Arachis hypogaea; assembly: GCF_003086295.3. Lineage (NCBI taxonomy): Eukaryota > Viridiplantae > Streptophyta > Magnoliopsida > Fabales > Fabaceae > Arachis > Arachis hypogaea. Next base: position 29,853,915 of record NC_092044.1, on the reverse strand, counting down.
ACAACGGTTTTTAGATAGGTTAAAACGACGATTCAAACTGTCATTATTTCCAAATAAAACAACATTTTCTAGTTGGTTAAAACGACGTTATTAGTTGGTTAAAATGGTATTTTTGAACTACCATTTTTATCCTAACAGAGTGGTATTTTAGTTAGTTAAAATAATATTTAAAAATGCTGTTTTTACCGGATTAAAATTGTATTTTTAAACTGTCATTTTTATTCTGACAGTAACATTTTTATTGGTTAAAATGACATTTAAAATCGTCGTTTTTACCGGATAAAAGTGATAATTTTATTGGTTAAAATGACATTTTTTTATTAAAATTTCATAATAATAAAAATCATAATCCATAAATAAAATATTATATAATTCATAAACAAAATATTAAACATAATATATAATTTTTTAGTATTAAAAATAAAAAATAATAATTTCTATACAAAAATTTATCTTACTAAATTAACCAAAATATAAGTATTACAAATCACTAATCAGTCAAACTTACCATCCAATTTCTTAAACTATGTTAATATCTAATAATGTATTTAAATTATCTAATAAGTATTATACTTTTTACTACTTAGAATATGAATATATAAGACAAATATCCTAACTAAGTGATGATGAATAAAATTTAGAGGCCAAAAATTTCCTCTCCTTTTATAATTAGCTTTAAAACAAGCCTGCCTTAATTTTCTATAAGGCCAGTGATTGATGCCGAATTCTCTATACCTTCTCTTCAATAATGTCAAACCAATGTTAATCTTGGTAACAGCTTCTCTGATTGGAAAATTGAAGTGCTTCTTAATCTCATCATATTCCAACCCACTCTTCTTATTCTTATTGGTAGTACTTGGAACAAGTTCTAATAACTGCTTCTGTTCTTGATCCTCTTCCTCTTGTAAGCATTAATAAATAGTAATTTCCAAGTAAGCATTCATGTCAAGCAGATTCCCTTCAAACTTTCGTTGTTAATAAATAGTAATTCTTTAACAGAGTCAACTAAGCTATAATTTAAGCTATTTGAAAGATTATAGCTGCTATAATTTACAAACCGAAACTGGAAAAAGAAGAAATAGCACTCACATATATGAAGCTATTCTCCTGTGCTTGATTTTCATCATCAAACACTGTCATTATCAAAATTCACATTACATTTTCACTGTTATCACAAATTTTTGAACGAAAAAGAGATAGAGAGAGAAGTACCGTCGAAAGCTTCAACATCCATTCTACTAAAAATGTAATCCTTAAACAAATGACAATAATCATGGTGTATACCAGATGATACAAAAACAACACCATAACTAATATATTTTTTGTCATCCATGGCAATGAGGTTTAAGCAATAGTGTTTTCTAGATACATGGTCATTCATAGTAGATAAAAAACCTGATAATAAGAGTCAAATTTTAAAAGTTAAAACCTTAAGAAGAAAATGGTTCTTACATTGATTTAGAAGCTATGGTATAAGTGCCACATATCATATCCTCGTCTAGCACTTAAACTAAACCAAAGTAGTAACGTATAAAATTTAAGCATAATCATGAAATTCAAGAAAATGAACAAAAGTGGAGCAGAAGTGAATCAGATATGTAAATTATTTCATGACAGTAATTAAGTAGTAATTCTTCAATATACAAAGAATACAAGAGAGTTATTACACTAAACTAAATTAAACGATTCCAATTTTAAGAAGCAAAATAACAAAAACATAGAGTGCATTATTACTAAATATTTGTGAATCAAATTTATGCCACCATTTTGATCCATCCTATGCATCATTCCTTCAATTTAATAATTGGCAATTGAAGATTATCAAGTAAACAAGAGAAAAGACACTCGAAAAAGAATAAAAATTATTGCAATTCTTACAAGGACATAGAATCTGAGTTCCAAATAAATAATTCAATCTTGCTAGGATTTAGAACGGTTGATACACCACAATAGCAGATAGAAATGAAAAAAAATAAGCATGATGTTTTAACTGATGATGATCATATAGTTAACTGATAAATATCTACTCTTAACCAAGTAAAAAGAGACAAAAAAATAAATAAAACGAATATATTATTCTCAAAATAAGGAATCCTCAAAATTAAACCAACTTGCATTATCCATTCATGTATATATGACAATTCATGAGCTTCTAAATTTTAGTGTATATTATAAAACTAATCACAAGAAAAGAATTTTAAAATTTAAAATTTTTACAAATAAAAATAATAAGAGTTACTAACCTTAATTCATGGTGATAAACTGATAATGATATTAGGAAAAATTCACTTTGTCTTCTTAATTCTTTCTTCAATTAAGTTATTGATTATTAGTGAAAAAGAAAAACTTATTGGTAGAAAGAGAAAACTAAATTTTGATTTTTTTTAAATAAAAACTAACTTCTATCAAATTGGTTACATTTAAAAATAATCATACAACTTCTTTTATTTTATTATCTAATTTAATATTTATTAAATCAATAAAATAAAACACAATACACACATGAAACATCATAGTTTAATTTTTTACAAATCCCCTTTTTGTGGTAGTGTTATTGAACTTTTTTTTTTGTAAAATATTCATAATTGGAAACTAATTATAATATAAATGTAAACCACAAAAAGAAAAAAATAGTATAAGTAAAAAAAACCATAAAAAAATCATCTTTTAGTTAGTGAATATTAGTTTATCTTAAAATTTAGAGTTTATAATTTATGGTGTAAGGATAAGGATTTATGATTTTTTTTTGTTTAGAATTTAGAAAACATCACTTTTGCTAACCATAATAGGATGCTGCTGCTCATGATTTAGGTCATATTTCAAATTTAGTTCACTCTCTATGACACAACATCCTTCACATATGCATTTGGAATGGGGACCAACTTCATATAGGATTACGGTTATTCATGAGCTTGACATAGAACAAGGAAGAAATTAAATAACATAACGTATCTCTGTTTTTGTCACGTTTCTTTAAAACACATTTAAAGAGGGCTTGGTAATCAGTCTACCATGCATAAAATTCCTAAAAGTGGGATCACACGCCAAAAGTGAAAGTACACACCCTACAAGAATATATTAGGTACATAACATGAATATTTACAATTTAAGGGAAATATGGCCCTCAAATAATTAGAAAATAAAAATAACCTTTACATTCCACTGATGACTAAAAACTAATTAAAAATACAAAAAGACTAAGCACAAGTAATAATTAATTAACCACTATTGCCCTTTAAATTTTGTGCTTCGTGAAATTAGTTAAGCCTGGGGAGTAAGGAACCTTAGTAAACCTAATCCAATCGTCACCATGGAAGAACTTGGATGGGAAGAAAGCACCTACAGATTTTTCCGTGAGGTGCTTGACACCATGCCATTTCACGCGCTTCGTTGCATTTGAACCAGGGCCAATGTTATTGAACTCTGCATAGTAACAAGTATCCATGCCGGTATTACCTTCTGGCCCTTGCCAAGGCATGTACCCTTCGGGTTCAATCAAATCTCCGATGTATGTTTGCAAGAACACCGTCCTCGAGTAATTCTTCCATGGACGCGCTAAGTAAGCCTTGCTATCGAACTTCACGTTCTTGTGGTCCTTTGATTCTCCTGGCTCCGCCACAATCGAGCCACCGTGGATTACTATTCCTGAAGGTTGGTGCTTCTCCTTCCGGCCTTGCGCCGTCACGATGCATTGCTGGTTCTGCATGGGCTTCCGGACCACGAAGGTGCAGTTTTGGAAGACGGTGACGGCGTCGCCGAAGATGAAATCGATGGTGCCTGAGATGGTGCAGTCTCGGTAGAATTGACGCATGGTGTGAGCATAGAGTGTGTCTTGGTAGCCATCGAACGAGCATTTGTAAAAGATAGACTTATCTGCTTGGACCCTTACTGCTACTGCTTGATGTTTATGGGCACCTGCGGAGTTCTCAAACCCCATGTTGATGGCGATAAAGTAATCTCCTTGAATTGCTGCCATAATTTGCATCCATTCTTAGGTATTAGCTTGATGATATACATGAGATTTAATAGATATAAGAGTCAACGGAGTTTTGTTTCTGTTTCTACCAAGTTTTCTTTTTAATTTTGGTTTTGATTTAATAAAAGAGTATAATTCTATACAATTCTATAATTATATTTTTTCTGAAAGATTATTCACTTAATCAATATAAAAAATAATTAATTTATTAATATAATATTATATATTTAGATGTAGTTATAAATCTATTTTAGTATATGAAAATTAAATTTTTAACAAAATTTAAAATTTTTCATTTTAATTGTCCATCACGACTTAACAAATGAAACAAAATAATAATAATAATATAAGCAATTTATACCTTATCCTCCGCGGTACCCAACCCAATCAAACCCATTCGTGTACTCTACTTCGCACTTAGTTAGTTAATTTAATAATTTATAGTATTAGTTTTTTATTTTTTATGTTATTAATATGAATAAATTTTGAAATGATTGAATTTTATATTTATTTTAAAAAAATTTGATATTTCTGCGGTAAGATAGAGTAGGATAGGGTTTAGAACTTTAGGGTGCGGGTAGGGTTAGGGTTGAGAGATTCTCAACTCGCGGATAGAATATGATAGAGTTTTAATAAAATTTTCAACCCGCGGATAAGGTTAGGGTATCATCCAAACCCTACCCTACCCTACTCATTGTCAACCCTATTTATATTATTAGAATTTTGAATTAGGTACAAAATTATTTTTATTGGTTAATTATTAGCAAAAATGATAAATTTTATTGTTCTATGTAATATTATTTTTTTTAATTTTAAAAATTTTAATTTTTTTTCGTTTTTTGAAAATTTAGAGTTTAAAATTTATATTTTAAGATTTAAAATTAAGAATGTATCATTTAAGATTTAAGATTTAAGATTTAAAATTTAAGATAAAAATTTTTGTATTTTCTATCCAACACTTAACCATCAAAACAAAAGTGAGTGATCTTTTATTATTAGATGTAATCTCACACTATTAAAAATACGATTGATAGTCAATTAATGGTTACAAAACACCAAAATTGATGCCCCTAGCATTTCTCTTAAAATAATTTTAAACGAAATCTTGTTTATTCTTTTTAAAGGGCACGTACCTACTGTAGCAGTTTTATAAGTGTTGGTCCCATCAATGAAGTTTTTGTTGCCAGTGATTCGTGTCTTATCGCCACCTTCACCAACAAAGACGACATGTCTCATCTCCCTGGTAACCTCAACATACTCTTTGTAAACACCTTTCTTGATGAATATCACAAATGGCTTCATGTTTTTCTGAGGAACATTCTTCAAAGCCTGATTGATGCTAGTGAACTTTGCGCTGCCATCTTTGGCCACAATCACATTGGGCTTCAGCTTGCGTGAACTCGACAGAAGGAGTCTACGTACCCCAGCACCATTGTCAACCCACGATGGGAACTCATCCTCGAGGCGACGATGAGAGCTATCTTGCCGCGTTTCGTTCAACTCTGAGAAAGTATTTGCGAGTTCCGTGATTATGCTTAGGGCATTGCTGCTCATCTTCGTCGCATTGGTCAACGCTTCCTTCATCTTTTCCCCAGCTTTGCTTGTTGTGTTCTCAAAACAATCCAAACATGTCTCTTGATATGTCACCGCTCCGCTAAGCCATACCTTCATCCCAAATATAAACATAGTGTTATGTTCGCATAAAAATGTTACGTCAATTTGTTCTTGAAGATATAAGACGACCCTGTTAGTTAGATTATATAAAGTATCATAAATTATTTTTGGTGGATATTACATTGAAGATGGTGAAAATATCTTCTCATAAAGATATTTTGATTAAAAGTGTGGTTTATTTATTTAGCCACACTTTAAATAAAAACAACACTTTTATAAATATCAAAATCTAACCATACAGTCCAAGAGTCAAAAAAAAAATATATTCACATAAAAAAAATTTATAGAATCTTCATTGTAGTATCACCATTATTTTTTTATGACAACTTTTAAAAATTTAATTTTTAAGTATTTAATTAATATTTTTTTCAGAATTATCTGACAACTAACACAAATTAACCAACTAGCTATCAAATCAATTATTAATATAAAAATAATTAAAATATAAAATATATATTAAAAATAAATTAAATAATACATATATTTATATATAAATATATAATAACTAATTTTTTATTTACATATAATATTTTTATCATTGATATCTTAGAGTAATGTGGTGTTTGAAAACATATACAAATAAATAAAATATATATGCACAAAAAAATAATTACTAATTAATTATTATACATATATAAATATATATTATATAATTTATTTTTAATATATATTATGTATTTTAAGTGTATTCTATATTGGTTGATTGTTTTGGTTGATGATTTTCGATTTTCTCTATCATCCTTGACAAATAAAATAAGATTTTGTTAGATAAACAATTGTTTTTGTAAACAATGTAAAGAATGAATTTTAAAATAGAAAAAGCCTAGGGGCCAGTAATTTTATTGAATTTTGGTCAGCATGTAACCAGCAGAGAAAGGTGAGCCATTGGATGAAATCTCACACCATCAAATCATCATTGATGGCTAGTTGATGGCTAACAATCACAAAAATTGCTGGCCTCTTAGCATTGCTCTTTTAAAATTAGTCTAATAAAATAAAAATATACTACATCTCAAATTATTCACCTAAATCTTAATATTAGAATACCTATATATACACCTAATAAATTGAACATCAAATATATCTATTATTTACATCGTTTAATATTTTTATTATCTACTTATATTTTTTTAATAAAATACGACAAACCTTTAGGCTTGTGAGGATTTCGTCGAGGTTGTTGAGATTAAACTGTCCAATTCTCTCTAATGACCTCGAAAACTCGCTAATAGAGAGATTCATGAGCTGCTTACACGTGTCAAGCGCCATCTTGGCCCTAGGTTCCTTCTCAACCTCTTGCAAGAGATGTGATTTCTGGAGCCCATCACCAATCTTGTTAATGGTTACATTAAATGCAATCTTGATAAGTTCTCTTGGGTCCGTGGTGTTGCCAGCTTCGGCAGTTAGGCTTTCCTCACACTCTTCCTTGTAATCTGTTGGTTGGCAAAGGGCTTTCACTGCTTTCACCGTCGAAGCCACATGGTTTGTGTTTTTCGTGCTTTTTTCGTCCCCGTCGACTTGACTGACACCGACGGTAACCGCCACCACCATAGCGACTAGTATGACAGTAGATATGCCTATGACGGCGATTCTCCGTTTTGCCTCTATACTTTCTTCAAGGTTGGTCGTCATTCTTGAATTTGTCAAGAACCTCCTCCTGGGTTACAAAATAATGTCATGCATGTAAATTATCACAATTAATTACAACTTTGTAAAGAACATATTAAATTAAGTACCTTTTTGTTTATGTTAAATTTTTTGTTTTAGGATATACGTAAAATTAGAAGAAGTTGCAGCCCGGGAGAAGTGAATGGAAAAAAGGGCCTGCTGAGGCGCGGTGGCGATCCTCTGTCAAAGCCCTCTAGAGAGTGCGTCTTTGTGATTGAATGTGCAAAATAGAAAATCCTTTCGTTTTAATATTCTTTTTCAGGTTGATAGAAAATTTTTCAAATATATATATATATAGACACGAAAGAACGGTTTAGAAGCTAGTTGTACTAAAGGTATTGTTTTAATTTGAAGACTAAAGCTATGGTTTAGCTATCATGTTAGGAAAGGATGGATGGCTAGGAAGCCACACGATATATAGAACCTTTTTAATTTTTGGCAAGGTTTTTCGGGTTATTCTAATTTGACAGTGACAAGGCCTTATTTGAATTGTTCATCTCAGTTACTAATATTAGACCATGCCCCTCACCTTTTCCTCTTAATCAATAGGCATCAATTCCCCTGGCCGCAAGTATATGTCATCGCTCGTATAAACAATTTATTAATACTTACATGGAGTCTTTATTACGTAAACTGCCATGGAATCAAATAATACTTTAAAAATTCTAAAATTAAATGACAAGTTTAATTTTTATGGACAAGTTGGTTTTTATCAATTGAAAAGTGGACATGTAAAGTAATTGTCCATTTTACATGTATAACATATGCGTCACCCTTTTTAAATGTTATGGAAACAAATAGGGACAATAGGGAGGCTGAAGAAGAGAAGGGAAAGAGAAGAGAGGAAATGCGGCATTGGCTAAGGAGGAAGGGAAGTTGCTGCCGCCGTTGAAAATAGAGAGAGAAGAAGGGAGAGAGAAAGAGAAAAAATCTAACTGAAGTTGTGATAAGACATATTATCCTCATAGGTAGGAGAATAAGAACACTATCCGAATTCGAAGGTAGTTATCTTATTCCTATTCATTCAATGTGAATAATTATTTGTTTTACTGAGACAAATTTTTAGTGGAATAGACTTTTGAGTAGGGTAAAGCGGGTTCGAATTTAGATAATATATATGGAAAAGTACGAGGAGCTAATGAAATATTTATACAATATGTATAATGGAAGTTTAGGGAGTACTAAAGATATAAGCATTAGTGTTATCATTTTCTATCCGTTGAAGCTTTTGGGATGAGTGGTATCATAACATGGTATTAGAGCTCTAGATTTGAAAGGTTAAGAATTCGATCCTTGCTGAATCCGAAAATTAGTTTAAGTTTATGGGATAATATTTATTATCTCTAGTACTCGAATGGTTATTTTAAATAGTATGGGAGATGTTCATTTTGTAACTCATATAGCCATTATATGGTATGTTTTTTGGTGGTCATCTTTGTCTCATGATTATAGTGACTACAAATGACTAACAAATCACAATAGAACACGTAAAAGATAGAATATTTGCTGATCATAATTTTGACCAGTTTAGTAAATTTTTTTCTTTTTTGTCTTAGCTTCTCATTATCAACGAAATAATATACTACATTAAAAAAAACAATATTTATAATAAAAAAAATTGTTACAAAAAATCGAAATTTTGAAATAAGAGAATTTTGTAAGAAAAAAAGAGGCCGTTGTAGTTTGTCCCGTTACAAAAAGTTTTTGTAACAAAAAATAAAAATGCTACAATTCAAAGTGATATTTTGTAACAAATTTTTCTAATACAAAAAACCAGAAGTCATTACAAAAGTGGCAACAAATTTTGATCTTCAAGGTATTTTTCATGACAATCTATTTTTTCCTATCATAAAATTTTGTTACAAAATATAATTTGATTTTGTAACTTTTGTTTTCTTTAGTTACAAAAGCAAAATAATTATTTTGTAACAATTTATTTTTAATACAAATTGCATGCATAATATAAATATACTGAAATTAATTACTACAAAATGAGATATTTCATTAAACTCAAAATATTGATACACAAATTTCTCTTGAAAAATAATAAAAACATGTTACAAATCTAAACAATAAAAAATGCTACAAACCTATAACTATGTTACATCAAGTTAGGCTATAAACCAATCCCAAAAATAAATCTTAAGAAGCGTATTTCCAATTAGTAACTCTCCTGCATTGACAATAACAATTAACAAAATAAATAAATGAATAAAAAAGAGAAATCAGGAAGCCATCATTGGCAATAACTATTACAATTAACAAAACTTAAATTAACAAAATTATCAACATATTTTCAATCAGTAAGTCTCCTGCAAATTTCACATCAATTGGTTAGCATAACACATACTAAAATATAAGATAAATTATATGTCAATGTTATAATAAACCTGTTATAAGTCGCTTCTTTTGTCCCTCTGAGATGTCTTTGAGCATTTCATCGCCCACCAATGTGTCTCCATATATGTCCAAACTTAATATCTTTGTGAAAAATATCTTAGCACTTAGGAGTTTGGAAGACTTATAAAAATGTCAATACGATGTAAGCTGTATTAAAACGGGATACTAGTAGCTAGAGCCTATTAATTTCTATTTTTACATTTTTATCAACTTAACAAATATTAAACTATTTCACAATTTGCTTAATGAATACCTTTATGATTTACTCTACCAAAAGATCTGTTTACGGTCCTCCAAAAACTATTGACTACAAAAGAAAATAGATTAGATTATTAGTTTGTGTAAGAAGTTTTCGTACCGGAGAAATAGAGGAAAAAATACATCCTGAAAAAGAGAAGGAAAAAAATTAATGAAAAGCATACCTTCATGAAGATATCAAGATCAACATCTAGTTTTATTCCAGCACTCTTTTCTCTCCTAGCAAACTCTAGCAGCATATCTGTTAACGCTCAATACTTTAGTACTTAGAATCGTAAGTATTTTCTAATGAACCGAATATAAAAATCAACTACTCAACATAACTTGTTTATCATAACACATTACCAATAAAACTGATGGTTGAAAGTAATCTAATAAGATGACTAAATGATTTTTACTCATCAACTGATTCAAATATTGAAGAGATTGCAAACCTTTAATTATAGTTGGAATGGTTCCACTTAAATCATTTCGGTACACATTTAGCGTGTACATATTGGTTAAGTTTCCAATTTTCAAAGGGATTTCACCATCAATAGTGTAAGCATCAGTATCAAATAGTTTCAAATTGGACATATTTCCAATTGACTTGGGAAGCTTTGCAAGGAATGGATTTCCTGATTCGTAAAGATCATATAAGGAAGAAGGATATATTAATTCAAGAGTAGAAGAATGAGTGGCTAAATATTGTATCGTAAATCAAGCTGCTGAAGATTTCTTAAATTCCCAATAGTGTTTGGGATAACTCCACTGAATTTATTTAACTTCAAGTCCATGTAGTTAAGCTTTGTAGCATTGGATATGCTACTTTTAAGTTTGTTTCCATATAAATTTAGATATTCCATGTTTTCAAGGTTGATATGTGATGGAAGAGAACCTGAGAGAGAATTATTTGTCGTTTCATTTCAAAACTCAGATTTTCAACAAGTAGTTTAGTGTTTCAAAATTCAACCCTTTTAGTACCTTTCAAAATCAAATCTCAAAGCAATCACGAATCAATTCTACCACCATTACAATATATTTACTAACCAGTTCAACAGTAATTAACCAATACAATCCATCAAATTCAGCATTTACAACAATTATTTGTCAAACAATTCACAATCCACATAATCAATCAAACACTAAATCAACAATTCCAAATCACAAGGTCAACCATTTCAATCACAATTTCAACCACAATTCAACATTCACATAATTAATCAATTACTCACAGCTATTAAATCTATTTGTAGTTATTCAATAAATCTTGTAAGCATTCTTAATTTAAAATTATTTAAGTTAAACCCCCTACCTCGATGTCGCAATTAAAAGAAACCGGAGGCGAAATTACGGCGAGACAGCTGGCTAGACCACTACTAACCACTCAAAAAGTTCAACCGAGATAGCAGCAGTCTTGCATTTTAACATAATTAGGACAGCAGCTGCGTTAGCTCTCACAACAGTAATCATGGTTGCAGCAAAACAGGGGATCCAAATTGGATGAGAATTAGAAGCAATTACTGTCCCGGAGAAGCAACTCTAACAGATTCGTAATAGCATCAACGCCAGTATTCCAGATGATTGCAGTATAGAAATAGGTGAAGCAAAGGGACTGAACTAAATTAGAGGTATATGCTACCATGAATAAAATAGGAACATAGCAAATAAACAAAGTTTAAAACAGAACAAGGGTGAAATGGGTTACGGTTTTGAGAATGGAAATCGAAACGACGATCGTGGTATAGTAGTGACAGAGGAGACAACCGTGGTGGACATGAACGACGCTGGTTGCAGCTGGCTTGACGGCGACGACTTCTCTCCTCTGTTCATACTTCCAGTGGCGGCGGCAAGGACCGGTTCGGCGTCAGAGACCCGACGAAGCCGACAGTGGTGGCTTCCCCCATGCACGCGAGCACGACGGCAGCGATTCATGGTGAGGGCGACAGCAAAACGGCGAGGCGAAGAGGAAAGCTCCTTGCGTTCGACCTCTCTCTCTCCTCTTCGTCGACAACGTAACAACCTTGGTAGCGCGGCGGTGGTGTGCGACGGTGGCGGCGAGCTGCTCCCTCCCCTCTTCTCTCTCAACCTGCACTCTCTTTTCTTTTCCCTTTCTTCCTATTTTTCTTTCTGTTCTTTGTGTGTGTGGGTGAGTTGTGTGTGTGTGTTGTGGGTGAGGGTGAGTGTGAGAGAGATGAGTGTAGTGTTAGGGTTTAGGATGGTGTGGGGTAGTTTAGGTATTTTTATTAAAAATAGGGTTAGTAGTGTAATTTTATGAAATAAATAAAAAGATAAAATAATAATAAAAAACCAAATTAAATATAAAATTTCTATCTTAAAAATACTTTCCAAATTCAATTTGTAATTTATTTTTACTCAAATGCTAATTTAAAAAAATATTAGATATAAGTAAATTAATTTTTTTATTTATAAAATAAGGTTAAAAATATGAATATTTAAAATTAAGACATATAAAATATTTACTATTTTTCAATTATAAGAACTCTAAATAATAAATAAGAATTTACTCAATTTTTATATAGAAATCTCTAAGAATATAATCTTAAATAAATATAATACATCATAAATAATTTATTAATAATTTTTTAAAATTTAGGATTTTACACAATCATAATACAAATTTCTTAAATTAAATTGTATAATACTTCTATTATTAAATTTTATTTTCAAATAACTAATTATAAAATTTGCACAAGAATATTAATTAATTTAACTCCAAATATTAATAAAACTAATTTAATTACTCTTAATAGATTAGTTTATAAAATAAGAAGTTTAAATTAATAATAAGTTATAACTTTTTCATGATAAAAGTTACTTAAATTAAGCTATATAATTCTTTCTTATTTTTAAATTACTAAAATTATGCAAAATATTCAATTATAATAAAATTACTTAAGAATCTTAATTGATTTATAATGAAATTATCTCCGAATCTATTTAATTATTTCTAATAAAATAAAATTACAATTTATTTATATTTAGATTTTCAAAAATGCAGGATATTACAAAATAAAATTATTTTGAAAAAAATATATACACAATTTTTTTTATTCTTAAAGTGTTTAACATTTTGAAAAAAAATTGTTATAAAATATATTTATATTTTGTGACAAATAATTAATTTATTACAAATAATATTGAATTTTGTGACAAATTAATTTTTTGTTACAAACTATTTTAAATTTTTGCAACTTGTTTTTTTGTTACAAAATATTACAATATTTTGTAACAAAACACCATCTCGTTACAAAAACTAACATAATTTATAACAAAATAAAACAAGTTGTTACAAAATATTATCATATTTTGCAATAACTTATAATGTTATTACAAAACATTATTCTTTTGTAACAATCACATATTATTATTACAAAATACTATTTTTTGTAACCATTTTAAATTTGACACAAATTTTTTGTTACAAATATTCTATTTTCTTGTAATACTAGCAAAGAAGAAATGGGGTCGGAACAAAAAAAATATCATCTAATCATATAATTCCTCTTATTGGATTCAGCCTGGCTACCAGATTTGGTTTGCCGCTACAAGTAATAGTCTCAAGTCAGGTGAAAAATGTCTTCTTCTACTTGGAGTTACATGGAACCGAATGCGATTTTTGTTTTGACGGAGCTTCTTGCTAGTTGCTACAGTTTCAGCAATCGGTATCTATAGCCACCGCCACCCATCTGTCTCTGCATCTCTTTCTTGATGAGATTGCCTCCTCTGTTTCCTGCAATAATTGGAGACTGTGTTTTTATTTACACAATATCCAATTTTTTTCTTTTTTTTTTTATCGTCGTCGCCTCCATCATCTTGTACCACACCACTATCGCTCTGTTAACTCTTTCTGCTTTTTGTTATCTTTGACATGGAATTTATCTTATCCATGTGTTTAGGTGAAATACATTCCCTCAAATAGTCATAAGCATGATTTGAACGTAAGTAAAATTTTAATCAGTTTTTTTTTATTGTTATTACAAAATGTCACTTCTTTATTTGTTAGTCAATTTATAGTCATCGGTAGTTACCGTTAACTTAACCACCATAGCCGTGGCTTTTATATATATATATATATATATATATATATATAATTTTAATATGTAATATATATATAAAATAATTAGTAAAATGATTAATAATATTATATTATATTTAAATTTTTAGGGGTAAGTACGATTTTGGTCCCTAACGTTTTGTGCCAGAATCGAAATCGTCCCTCTTGTACTTTTCGTATTAAAATCGTCCTTAACGTTTTTATTCGTATTAAAATCGTCCTTTTTATTTTTTTGGACAAAGTTACCCTCACCACTACCAACATAATTACTTCCGCCACCACCACCACCACCAACACCAACACCAACACCACAACCTCCACCAACACCACCACCAGCACCACCAGCACCACTGCCGCCGTTCCCCTCCCCCTCCCTGCCTCCCCTCCCCCCCACCCCCTCCCCGGTTTCCCTTCCCCTTCCTAGCACTCCCACCCCCATCCCGCGTCACCCCCATCCCCGTCTTCCCTTCCCAGCACCCCCTCCCCGCGGTCACCCCCCTTCCCAGCACCCCCACCCCTACCCCGCGGTCACCCCTTTTTCCGTCTCCCCTTCCCAGCACCCCCACCCCCACCCCGCGTCACCCCCTCCCTGTTTTCCCTTCCCCCCACCCCGCGGTCACCCCCCCTCTCCGTCTCCCCTTCCCAGCACCCCCACCCCCACCCCACCCCGCGTCACCCCCTCCCCGCCTCCCCTTTCCCCTACCCCCAAACAGAAACAGAAACAGAAAAACAGAAACTCAAGGTACAAATTAACAAATTCAAGTACAAAACCAAATCAACAGAGGAGCATGCATGAACGGCGGAGAGGCAGCGGTGGGACGAAGAGGCAGCGGCGGGGCGGAGAGGCAGCGGCGGGACGGCGAGACTGCAGCGGCGAGACGGCGGCTTCCCTTCCCCCTTCATCATCATCATCATCAGAGTTTGGAGGAGGCGGCGGCGACGACGGAGGCTCCCCGGCACCGTCCCCCTCCCCCTCTTCCCTTCCCCTCCCCCTTGTATAAACGCGTTTTCTTCCCTCTCCCCCAAACACGCGTTTTCCTTTTTTTATTTTATAATTTTTATTATTAAAATAGGAATAGGGGTAGTTTAGGAATAAAACAAAAAATTTTATTAAAAATGACGATTTTAATACAATTAAAAAGGTTAAGGACAATTTTCATACGAAAATTACAAGAGGGACGATTTCGATTCTGGCACAAAACGTTAGGGACCGAAATCGTACTTACCCCAAATTTTTACTTTAATTTATGTTATGTATTAGATGAGATATAAATTTAGAAAATTTAATTTTATTTATTAGATTTTAATAATTATAGGAGCGAAGCGAGTATCTACGAGTAGGGGTGGCAAACGGGTCTAAATCTACCAGGTCGGCCCGCGTAATTTGTCAAAAAGGCGGGCCAAGCTGAAGGACCGTCAAATAGTAAAAGCTCGCCTAACTCGCACAACTTAAATCGCGGGTTTTGGCGGGCTTTAGCAGGGCAGGCTTAGTATTTTTATGACAAAGGGGTATTTTTGTAATTTTTTTGTCAAAATCCAACTTCTCCCAACCCAACTTACAAGAGAATAAAGATGAAAATTGAGTGTTTTAGATTATGTTTATTTTGCTTTGGAGACAATATTTATGATTATATTTTGGATCATGTTTATTTTGCTTTGAAGACAATATTTATAATTATGTTTATTAGATATTTATAATTACAAAGACTTTAATATTTGTGAATATAAAAATTATAATTTTTTTATTTCTTTAGAAATTATAAATTTATTAAAATGATTGTGAAATTATATATATTATTTAATAGTTAATAATAAAAAAAGAAGAAGATGAGATTTGGCGGGCTTAGCCCGCCAGCCTACTAGCCCGCAATTAGGCGGGGCCATCCCATGAAATTTTAGGACTGTCTCACTAGGTGGGGGTGGGGCGAATTTCTCCACTTGCCACCTTTATTTGCAAGGATGGATTAGGATTCAACTTTTTACTATTCACATAAAAAAAAGAGACAAATTTTATATAAATTATTATAAGATGGGACGGAATCAAATAGGCAAAACTTTATCCTTACCTGTTTATTATCACCCTTCTTTTATAGTTTATGTTGTTCAAATATCTCCTAATTTTTAGGTGTATCTGTGTAAGACTTCAAAAAAAAAAAAGAAATAAAAATTCGTAAAAAGATGTAGATCAAAATTTAAAAATTAAATTGGTTGTTCTTGGAATGTTATTTTTGGTCTGGCTATCTGATTTTGGACGTGCCAAAATTCAGCTACTCAAAGTAGCAAAGAATGAGCAAGTGGATAAGTTTTAAGTTGATGCTCAAAGAAATTTAGCAAGAATATGCTTAGAAAAGGGAAAGGTTGGTGATACTACTTCAAATTGAATAATGTTTAGGAATGATAATTTGAGAGTCATATTTTTTTTGAATTTTTTAAATTATTTTTTTATTTTGTATTTTTAATTATTATTAAAATAAATGAATACTTTTAAATACAATAAATATATAATTATAAGGCTTTTTTATTTAAATAAATTAAAGGATATTCAAAATTACAAGAATTTCTTAAATCAATTTTCGTTACATGAATCTTCTCTTCCTATTATATATAAATCGTTCCAGAATTTTATGGTTTAGGTTTGGACATTAAACATTGCAGAATGAAACGATTTACGCTTTTTTCTAATTTTAAAAATGAAGCATAAATCGTTCCTATGAAGTGGGTATCTAAAGTTGAGTGTAAATCACTCCAACACTACAAAAAAGACGCTGAGTATTGTCGGATTTAGCATCGAACTTCAGCAGCAAGATTTTTAATAGCTTAGGTGACAAATTCGTAACCCTGAAATATTGTGTTTTGATGGTAACGTCAACGGTGATATTTAGAGGAAAAAAAAAGAAATTATGGTGTGCTAACTATCGTCAGATTAATCCGACGATAACGTTGTTTAGTGAAACACTGCATTTTGGGCACACAAAAACTTTACCGTTAGATTAAACTGATGGTAAATCCGATGGTAAATTTGGGGCTAAATTCAAATGTGAAGCCCTTCCCCGCATATGTTCGACGCCGTTCTCTCTCTTCTCTCTCCTCAGTCTCTCTTTCTTCATTTGCTCACTCTTCCGTGGGCAACAGTCACCGTGACCTCCGCCGGAGCTTGCCGCCGATGTCGCCACCGCGCCTTGAACACCCGCTATCACTTCCGCTTCACGTGCTCGTCGAATCTATTGCCATTGTTGCTGTTGTTCCCGTCGTATCCTCTGCCGCAGTTGTTCTTCACGTCACTGTTACCACTGTTTCTGTCACCACGATATTAAAGAGAAACTGCCACCACTATCATCAGATTGGTTTGTTAGTATGGTTATTATATTTTTTTCATATTATTTTGTGAGTTTAACATTTCGTTAGAGTTGTTGTTAAATCAGTGATTAAATTTGCTTAATGAAGTATGTTATTAGGAGTTGTTGAGTTAATTTAACATAAGTAAAAATTAAATTTGTGATGCACCTTGTTAGTTTGATTAAATTAAGAATTATGTTTTAATTAATTAGAGTAATGAGTTTTACCTATTCTTTTAAATAAGTTTTCGAATTGAGTTTAACATTTTGTTAGAGTAGTTGTTAAATCAGTGGTTAAATTTGCTTAATGAAGTATGTTATTAGGAGTTGTTGTGTTAATTTAATGTAAGTACAAATTAAATTTGTGATGCCTCTTGTTAGTTTAGTTGAATTAAGAATTATGTTTTGATTAATTAGAGTAATGAGTTTTACCTATTCTTTTAAATTAGTTTTCGAATTAGTTTCATCTTGTGAATTTAATAAGTAATCCTTTTTATTAGGACGGTGTTATTTCCTCTGAGCTCAATTGGAGTTTTCTTTTATTGTCTGTGCGGTAATATTTTAAGTTGGTTTACTATCTCTGAATATAATGAATTTTTTAGATTTTATGTTGTACTTATTTTTTCTAGGATAGAGTTTTAGGACTGAAGAGGGAGAAGGTCGCGTAGTGGCGCCTTCTCAAAACCCTTGTTTGCTGGAAAATTGTGGAGTTATAAGGGGTTACGTACTAAAACAGTTAGGATTTAATGTTTTATTGAATGCATATATGATGAGCGGATAATTTATACGCTTTTTGGCATTATTTTTAGTATGTTTTTAGTATATTTTAGTTAGTTTTTAGTATATTTTTATTAGTTTTTAGTTAAAATTCACTTTTTTGGACTTTACTATGAGTTTGTGTGTTTTTCTGTGATTTCAGGTATTTTCTGGCTGAAATTGAGGGACCTGAGCAAAAATTTGATTCAGAGGCTGAAAAGGACTGCAAATGCTGTTGGATTCTGACCTCCCTGCACTCGAAGTGGATTTTCTGGAGCTACAAAAGCCCAATTGGCGCGCTCTCAATGGCGTTGGAAAGTAGACATCCTGGGCTTTCCAGCAATGTATAATAGTCCATACTTTGCCCAAGATTTGATGGCCCAAACCGGCGTTCCAAGTCAGCTCAAGAATGCCCGACGTTAAACGCCGGAACTGGCACAAGAATGGGAGTTAAACGCCCAAACTGGCACAAAAGCTGGCGTTTAACTCCAAGAGAAGTCTCTATACGAAAATGCTTCAATGCTCAGCCCAAGCACATACCAAGGGGGCCCGAAAGTGAATTTTTATGTCATTTACTCATCTTTGTAAACCCTAGGCTACTAGTTCTCTACAAATAGGACCTTTCACTATTGTATTTTATATCTTTTGATCATTTTCGATCTTAGGATCATCTTTGGATCATTTTAGATCTTTGGATCTTTGATCATCTTTAGATCTTTGAATCTTTTGATCACGTTTTGGGGGCTGGCCATTCGGCCATGCCTAGACCTTGTTCTTATGTATTTTCAACGGTGGAGTTTCTACACACCATAGATTAAGGTGTGGAGCTCTGCTGTACCTCGAGTATTAATACAATTACTATTGTTCTTCTATTCAATTCAGCTTGTTCTTGTTCTAAGATATCACTTGTTCTTCAATTTGATGAATGTGATGATCCGTGACACTCATCATCATTCTCCCCTATGAACGTGTGCCTGACAACCACCTCCGTTCTACCTTAGATTGAGTGGATATCTCTTGGATCCCTTAATCGGAATCCTCGTGGTATAAGCTAGAATTGATGGCGGCATTCAAGAGAATCCAGAAGGTCTAAACCTTGTCTGTGGTATTCTGAGTATGATTCAATGATTGAATGACTGTGACGAGCTTCAAACTCCTGAAGGCTGGGCGTTAGTGACAGACGCAAAAGAATCAATGGATTCTATTCCAACCTGATTGAGAACCGACAGATGATTAGCCGTGCCGTGACAGGATGCGTTGAACATTTTCACTGAGAGGACGAGATTGTAGCCACTGACAACGGTGATGCCCAACATACAGCTTGCCATAGAAAGGAGTAAGAAGGATTGGATGAAGACAGTAGGAAAGCAGAGAGACGGAAGGGACAAAGCATCTCCATACGCTTATCTGAAATTCTCACCAATGAATTACATAAGTATCTCTATCCTTGTTTTATGTTTTGTTCATAAATCATTCATGACCATTTGAATCTGCCTGACTGAGATTTACAAGGTGACCATAGCTTGCTTCATACCAATAATCTCCGTGGGATCGACCTTTACTCGCGTAAGGTTTATTACTTGGACGACCCAGTGCACTTGCTGGTTAGTTGTGCGAAGTTGTGATAAAGAGTTGAGATTTCAATTGAGCGTACCATGTTGATGGCGCCATTGATGATTACAATTTCGTGCACCAATATACGTTATTGATTTATACCTGCAGCTGTTTCCTATATGAAAACTGTTGTATTGGTTTGATGGATATCGCTGAATTAAGGAGAAATTCTGTTGAATTATCGTTTAAATTGTTTAAAAATATTTGGTTTGTTAGAAAATAATAATTGTATTCGGCGAAAAATTCTAATTTTAGGGGACACTCAGCCAAAACTTCTAAAAAATTTAATAATTTATGTTGTTCATTGAATTTTAGGGTGTGTGTTTTAATATGATTCCAAGTCATTGATGAAGAGAAAATTTGATGGTAAAGAATTTCACAATTGAAATCTCGTTGCAAGTATAGTTCTAAACAAACAAACAATTTCTCAAGCACACATGAGGAGAAAATCATAAAACCATGCCATTTCATTGAATAAATGTGGGAAAAGTTGATAAAATTCTCTAAATTTAGCACAAGATAAACCCTAAAAATGGGGTTTATCAGTCATCGTCCATGGATGTATGAGAGAGATAATAATGGCTGGGGGTGTTTAAAGCTTGAATTCTTTGAGGGGATTAATGCATTTGTCACCTATGTCTTCAGCATAGAATCGTTTATGTCTGAAGGGGTATCTATGTATAAAGTGTCGGCTGAATAAGTGGTTAGGACCTACAGACATAACACTTTACCTCTATCGTAATAGGTTCAAGGATGGGTATTGGATATAGACGGAACATAGAGAAGTGAATGAGCAGCGAATTAACTGGTCTGCCTCTAATTTAAATAGGTTCGGTTGTCAATCAACGATGGTTCAGGTGGTAAAAGCCTAAACATGGATGAAATGACTTGGGAGGCTAACCAAGAGAGATACAATGAGATGATGTGTAATACAACAGGTGTTATGGAATTGGAAGAGGCTGAAGAAAAGCCTAACCTGAAAGCGAAGATATGTTATCATTTGTTAGAATCTGCTGTAAAACATTTGTACGAGGGGTGCATTCATTCAGAGTCGCCTACATGTATTAGAATGATGAGTATTAAGTCAGAGTCAAATCATACTCAAAAGTATTTTGAAAAGTGGGCCACCTTATAAAGAGATTAATCCGGATGGAACTCCTAAGTTCTAAGACTTTCAATTGCAGGCCAAATGAGCCTTGAAACCCCATAGATAATCACATGAATCAGAATTAATGCCATTGCCACTTAATCACCTCATTGAGTATCACAAAGTAATTCTTCAACTTACTTCACTTAGAGGATCCTTTGTGCATAATTATTTTATTGCTTGAGGACAAGCAAAATCTTAAGTTTGGTGTTGTGATGCATGAGCATCTTTAGTTATTTTTTTATTATTCCTTTGAATAAAGATAGTGATTTTCATATTATAATTGAGATTTTTGTGACTTAATTGATTTTATGTGGAGTTGCCTTGAGCTTTGATATGTTTAGAAGATTGTTGAGAGATTTTAGACAAGGCCAAAGAAGAGCAGGAACAAGCAAAGAAGCCCCAGGAAGAACCAAAGAAGGTGGCGTGCAACGCCAATCCAAGCCAAGAAGAAGGGCATGCAACGCCCCAAAGAAGAGAGACTCCCAGGGAACTAAGAATTGAAGGTGGTGTGTAGCTCCACCCTGGACTGGTACGCCTTCGATCAAGCCATGAAGAAGAATGGAAGATGGCATCCCATGCCACTCCATCAAGTGGCATGCTGAGTGAAGCTATAGGAGCTACCCAGGCAAGACCAAAAGAGGGCGTGCCACGCCTTCCCATGGAATGCCACGCCAAGACAAATATCAATCTCCAGGGACGAAGGCATGCAACATCCAAGCCTCCCAAGTGGCACGCCAAGCAAGAAACCAACCTCCCAGGCACGAAGGCGTGCAACACCCAAGCTCCAAAGTGCCATGCTTTTGATATCATCACTAACCAAGGGCGTGCAATGCCACACCATGAATTGGCATGCTGGGCCAAAGACTAGGGAGCCTCCAAAGAAGCCCACACGAAGGCGTACAACACCCCTCTCCACCAAGTGCCACGCCACGTCCAACCCAAACCACCAAGTGTCATGCCAATTCTCTAAGCCCATGATTTCAATAAATACCAAACACTCTAATTAAGCGACTGCTAGGTTTTGAATTTTCAATTGGAGAAGATCACTTGAGAGATTGACTAGGAAAGATTTGATTTGATTTGATTTGATTCTATTTTGAATTTAAAACTTAGGTTTAGGTTAGAATATAAATAAGTCCAAAGAGTTTCTCGGTGGACATCGGAGTTTTGATCGGAATTTTTAATCTCTGTTCTCGTTTTCTGCATCATGAGCAACTAATTCTCTTCTATTATGGTTAGGAGCTTTGTTTATTTTGACGGATTGATACTATTATTTTTCTACTCTTGATTAATGCATTGATGTTTTATTTAAGAAGCAAGTTTCATTCTTCATATTAATGGTTGGAATGTATTGAAAAATAATTCTAATTTGACTTGAATTCTTCTATTACCTTAGAAAAGTTAGAATTAGCTTGAAACTTCTTTTCACAATTCTTTAAAGTTCTAAAACTATTTTTGATAAGTGACATAAAATCAACTAAGATTAACCTTAAAGAATTGTGTGGCATTAAATCAGAATTTGTGCTTAACCTCTTATCAAAATTAATTGATCAAGGAATTGACGATTGATTAGATTGAGAGAAATTGAATCACCAAGGAATTATAGTTTGATTATTTACGGTTTGCCATGAATACATCTCTGCATGATCAAAGTAGATAGCAAAAAAAATGTTTCTCCTAAAATTTAAACATCTCCAAAGTCTTAACATATCCATTCATATTATTAATCATTCATATTTGCTTTCTCTTAGTTCCTTGTTTTTTACGCTTAATTCATCTTAACCAAGTTTTTAATATGTCTAATTAGAATAGTCAATTAATCACTGCTTGCTCAGTCTATTAATCTTCGTGAAAATGATATCCACTCACCGTGGTATTACTTGATACAATCCGGTGCACTTGCCAAGTTAGATTTTACACCATCACATAGTCGCATGTATCAGCCAATTACATCCATTCCCAAAACTGCACACACTTTTCATAATACTTCAATCGATCAGACTCAAACACTTTATACTCAACACCCCATCGAATATTATAACTCTTTACTGTTAGTACAACTTTCTCTTTGCTTTGGAACCGCTGGCCGATTTCAAACTCGTCAGTGCCAAGCATTCCATGCCAGTTACCGTGAATAGCAGGAGCTGTTGATATGAAAATATAGATTGATTCATTGCCTAAAGATTCAAATTAGAGAAGTGTGGATGGTACTATTGTGTCTGAGAGCTTGACTGGGTTTGAGATCTTCCAACAGGTGTTATGTCTTTCTCGCCATCATTATCATCACTAATAATAGATGGTTCCGAATCTAACCCATCATTTCCTATAGTTTCTGTAATTAGATCTCTATCTCTGACCTCCATGAATGTGGACATACTATCCAATACAGGTGCTACTCTCATTGCAGCTGCATGCTCCCCAAAGATAGGAACATCACCTAAGTCATCTGCATTTTTTGCCTGGATAGGTAAATCTGCTGCAAATGATGGGGATGAAACATAGGCAGTAACTTATTGACCTGCTGGAATGACATTAGAATTTCCTTCTACCCTATCGGTTGGCAAATTCGGAATAGATCCACCTGAGCTACCTTCTACGACATTGACCATTCTCGCAAACAACTCCATAGCGCCCAAATATGAAAATCTAACTTGACTGTGAAATATAACTCGCATGTTGTCGTCACCTAGAATTTTATATTTTCCAAATTTTATAATTGTGAAATATGGAATCCAAAAAAATTACTTGCTTTATACGTTTTTTTCGCACTTTTCTAAATTTTGTAATATATTATTTTGTAAATTCGTCAAATTTACAAACACACCAATCTACTTTTACTAAAAAACGTAGCATCCTCACTTGTGTTTTCATTAATTTTTTCTTGGTGATGAAATAGAAAAACACACTCTTAGCCATCTCTCTCAAAACTCTCATCACTTCATGTTTGGTTAGGCATGCTCGTTTATTAATAGACTCAGTGTCTTCATAAACCGTTTTAGGATCTTCGGCTTTATCTCACGCATATAAATCGTCTCAGAAAATTGAGGATTACTTTAAGGCATAAATCGTTCGTTCTAAGTTGTTGAGGGTTAGGACAACTCATAAATCGTCTCTAGGTTTTGTGTTTATTGGCTTTTATGTAAACACAATGTCTTAGGACAATTTACGTGCTTTTAGATTACGAAATTTAAGCATAAATCGTCCCACCTTGCAATGTTTAATGTCCAAACCTAAACCACAAAGTTCTGAAATGATTTATATAATAATAGAAAGAGGAGATTCACATAACAAAAGCTGATTTAAGAAATTTTGGTAATTTTGAGTTTTCTTAAATTTTAAAAAAGCTTAATTATAAATATTAAATTAAACAAGATAATTTAATATTATTATTTTTATATTAAAAAATTGTTCATTACATCTAAATCATTTATTTAATTTAATAATAATAAAAAATATACAATAAAAAAAATAAATATATTAAAAAAAAAGGAAAATAAGTTAGAGCTTTCTTTGGTCCCAAACTAAGATCCCAACCATTTTCCATTATTCGAGGTAAACATAAATGATAGAAGAGAATAAAATAAGGTAAGGCGCAAAAAAAAAAAAAAAGATCAAATCAAGATGAGAAAAAAAATGAAAACAAAAATAAAATCACTATAACCCAGCTTTGAAGGGCACTCCAGTCTTGGGCAACCATGAATCACCTTGTATGAAATTGTACACAGTGAAACCATCTGCATCATTTTCATCCACCAGATGGTACCCTTCCCAAGTGACCCTATTAGTAGTATTTGAACCTGGACCCCAATTAGCAAATTCCGCAAAATACAAGGTCCTCAATGCAAAATCCCCATTCCACTCAACCCAACCTTTTCCATCAACTATCCCATCCATGAAACACTGCACGTAAACCGTTCTTGAATACTCCTTCCAAGGCCTTCCCAGATACGTTTCTACCCTGCTGTAGTTCCCATCATTTCCAACGATCCATGAGTTCTGAATGGAAATTCCGGTGTTTTGGTTCGGATCCATTCGGCCCTGCGCCGTGATAGCGTTGAATTGGTTTTGCATGGGTAGTCTTGGAAAGATGTTGCAGTCTTGAAACAAAGTTGCAGCGTTGCCGAAGATAAAGTCAACTGTTCCGTAAATGTCAGAGTTTTTGTAGAATTGTCTTAGAGAATGCGTGTACAGTGTGTCTTGATAGCCTTCGAAACTGCAGGTGTAGAATGTGGACATATCTGCACTGTTTCTTACAGCTACTGCTTGGTGCTTGGCGGGGCCCGCTGTGTTGCGAAATGTTATGTTCACTGCTACAAACCCTTTTCCAGCTACAGCTGTGCACAATAATACCAATAATATCTAAATCATTAATAATATTTATTTATCAACCAAATTATATATACATATTAAAAATAAATTAAATTATAAATATATAAATATACAATGAAAATCATGTATATAATATTCTTTTATTTAGGCCTACGAGTATGATAGTTTCCACTATAATAATGTGGTTTAATTTAAGTATAGTTGGCTAATTGAGAGTGTCTTGGAACCAAACTCTTTTGTAATAATTGTTTGGGAAACTAACAATATTAATAACTAATAGGTTGCTACAATGAGACCACAACTCAGTTAACTCTAAGTTGGTTTATATGAGAATGAGATACAGCCTTGTAGTAGTTTTTATGGAGAGTGGATCTCTCCGAAAAAAAAAAAAATTGAATAGTGTCAAGTGTTTAATTTAATTATTTATTTATTTTTTTATTTATCTTTGATCTCACTTATAAAATTAAAAGTGAGAGATTACATTTTATTTTCTCTAATAAAAAAATGAAAAGAATTTATTTCCACTTTTATGCTCGTTGATATAGGGATTTAATTCGTGTATAATGTTTATGGAAACAAAAAAAAAACACATTTTATAGAGAGATTGTTCAATAATTTTATATTGCCACAATAATGGTTTCCTTATAATAACTTACTAATTACTATTATATCAAACGTGACACAAATATAAACATTCAAGTACAGATAGATGAATGTCAGTACAAAACAATTAAATTAATAATTTATTATATTCTTTTCATGGTTTAACTTTCATGTGTACCTTCTTTTTAGGTCAATTATATAGTGTATAATTTTTATTTAATTTATTATTTATAATAAATTTTAAATATTTAAAAATTATTTATTTTTATATTTTTAAATTAAATATTAAATTTAAATTTTTTTTAACACCTTAAATACCAATTTTTGAACATCATAACCAGTGTCCTTCTTTTTATTCTTCCGTACACTTTTCTTTTGTGCTTACTAAAACTGGTAAAAAGCAAAAACCAAATAAGCCTAGAGAGGCTTAGCTTGTACCTTTCTCGGGAAAATGTCCCTACCACTCAATGTGATACACTTCGACATTTTCTTTAGTTGATACTACGCCAACTCTCTTTTTCTTCTCATGCATTCATTGTTTATCCAATTTGGCATACTAACAAGTGATTTCCTTTTTTCCTCAGGCTGAAAACCAAGATTTGGTGGCTTTTTTAGTTTAATAAAATATTCATTAATTTTTAATATGTAAAGTTAGAAGGTTTTTATGTATTAATAGCTAATTTTGTAGGTAAAGCAATTTTGCGCATAGGTTGCGAAATTAAGAGAGAAAAAACCTTCGAAATAAATTTTGTCATGATTAATATAGAAATTTCAATTTTGTGTTACTTCAAATTTAAAAAAAAAATATGTTGCTCAAACTTATAAATTTAAAATGTCACAATTAATAATTTTTTTAAATTAACCAAAAGTCATCTTTTAATTCATCTGTATTCAAAATTTTTTTATTGAAACTTTAATATTGAAAAAATTAAACCCTCCAAAATAGTATAGGAACTAAAATTTAAATTTTTAAATTATTAGAGAATAAATAAATTATTAACTTAAAATTTAAAAGTATCTAAATGTTGTTGAAGAGTAAAAATTATGAGATGTAGGTGATTTGTTTATATTTTGCTAGCAATGCTTGCGAAATATGTCTAAAAATCTATTTGTAATTACTTATTGTGCAAGTTGTCACCTATCTTCCTTAATTTTGCAACATGTGCCTGTGGAATTATTCTGTTTGTGAAATTAAGTCTTTTAAGTTTTACCCAAACTAAAAGTTAATATTTTTTATTTAAATTAAAAACCCCAAAGATTTGGTGCTTACATTAGCTATGAACCAACAAAGCAAAGTGCTGAAATTAATGCACGCCATTATAGATACATTGCATGTGACATCCATTAACATGATGACCAAACGTTAAATACTCAAAAAAGAAAAAGAAAAAGAAAAAAACATTAGCTCACCGAATGTTGCAGATTGGAAAGTGGTCCATCCATCAACCACGCTTCGATTGCCAGTGATCACGGTGCGATTGATGCCATCTCCAACAATCATTACGTTCTGCTTGTTCTTCGACAGGGACACGTACTCATTGTAAATCCCAGCAACAACATAAATAACATGGTACCCATTGTTGGTGCCGGTATTGTTAGGTGCTGCATCCACAGCATCATTTATGGTGGTGAAATCCCCAGATCCGTTCGGATTCACCACAACTTTCTCTCTCACCACCAACCCTTCGTCGCCGTCTAAGTTTGTTTGGTGTAACTTTCTGTTCATGGTAGTTCTTGGTCTTGCGGCCGGGTTTTTAACCCAACCGTGAGCGAAAAGCGCCAGCGAAACGCTGTAAAGCTTGTATGCATTTGACAGTACACTTGATAATCCCCCGGTGATTCTTGGATATGGAGTTACTTCGTTAAAACCGTCCATACACGTTTGATGATTGGTTAAGACGGCGCTAAGCATTGTTTGTGTATCATAATAATGAGCTTGATAGCTATTTGCGGCGGTTCTTTCGGCATCTCTGAGGACAATGGACAAGAAATCAATGTTCAGTTCTGCAGAGTTGACGCAGTCTTCGATAGCATGTAAAGTGGAACCCGGAATTCTCATTCGGCGGTCTCTTAGATAAGAAGAGACCATTTCGAGAATCTTCTTTGTTATTACTAAGGATTGGTTAAGGAAGAACCGGCATTGGTCGTGTACGGATAAAATATTGGGAGAGGGTAGAGTGGCAGTGCAAAATGTAGGGTGGGGTGTGAGGTTGCATGGAGAGGAAGTGAAATCATCATTAGCAAGAGATGGAGAAAGGAATATCAAGAGGGAAAGAAGGGTGAAGAAGGTAGTTGGTAATGGAGTCTTCAAGGTAGTTCTTGTGGCCATGGCAGTTGTAATGGGCTTTTGCTTAAGCTTTTGGTGTATTTATATGTAGCTATGCTGCATTAATATTCAGAAGTTTGTATTAAATTAAGTATATCTGAAGGGTTCAAAATCTGGTCGAGGAAAACAGACGTCATAGTTGTTATTGTGGTAACCAAATGAATGCAAGAACATGATTCAATTAACAGTATGGTTGTCACATCGGCTAATGATTTTCGTTAAATAAATACTAGAAAATTATTTATTGCTTATGGTCATGTCATGCATCGCCATTAACATCGCGCATCGTGCAAATTATTTGGAATGAGGGTAGTAGTTTAATTTTGATGCACCCATTAGGGTAGAGTATTTTACACCAGTTATATAATTGTATTTATTTTTTTGGTTTGTTACTCATCCGATTAATATAAAAAGTAATTATTTTTATTAATGTAATGTTATATAATTGAAAGCATATATAAAACTATTTTACATTAACAATGCATCAATTAAATTCATAAAAATAAACTATAAAAAATGCATTAAATATCATCGATTATATTGATAATTTTATTGGCAGTGTTCATACCCTCACCTATTATTTAGCGAGAACCAAAATGAATAAAGTTCAATTTTCAGATATTATCCAAACCAACACCTGTCCAACCTTAACAGAAGTTAGACACAACGACATGGATTTAGTTCTATTTATTTAAATAAGTAACTAACCCTCTCAATATATCTTATTAATCTAGAAAGAAAATCTTAACAACCTTTCTAGTAAAGGAAACGACTATCCACCATCAAAGGTGGAACAACTCTAAAAGGTGGTTATTGACGCTACGTCTACACTTATAAATACCTTAACACTCTCAAGTATTCTTGGATTTCAATCTACTAAAAACCTGTTTAAACTCTTGCTAACTTAAACATCAGGGTCCTTGCAGGTACCACTTCTACCTTCTCACGAGAAGCTCGGACGGCGGCACTTCGACACCAGAAGACGTCGGACACTACAACCAAAAAAGAGTCTGAACCTCATGTTCAGGCCCAAATTTATACATTTCAGGTAAACCTCGAAACATTGGCGGCATTGCCGAGAACCTAAAAATCAAGACCGTACGATGGTGGCCGATATCCCAAAAGATGGATACACAGCTTTCGATTTGGAAGCCCGAGAAGAAGAGCAATACAACGACGAGAGAACGTTAGTCATACCTCCCCGAATTGATAGAGGAAAAAGTGTAGCCAGAGATGCGCACTTTCCAAACCTGGAGAGACACATGATAAGCTTGGAAGTACACCGACTTGAAGGATCCGAGCCAAGAAATCCCACGAAGATCATGGGACTTGTCCACGAATATCAAGGCTAGCTGGAACAACTCGAGAAGGAGCTAGAGTGACAACGAGAATATGAAAGAACCTTGAGAAGGGAAGTTCAATGATGAAGAGAGCTAGAAGAAAATCTCTTGAAACTGGAGTCCGACTTTAAAGGTAGGAGAGCTCGAGCTGACCGAGAAAAAAATGCCTTTGACTGGCAAAGATCCATTTATAAAAAAAATCATGCGGGCTAAATTTCCTAGAAACTTTAAGAGCTCAGACATGGATCTTTATGATGAAACCATTGATCCGAGACATCATTTGAGCAATTTCAAAAGCCAAATGTACTTGG
The DNA here is from genome assembly GCF_003086295.3 of Arachis hypogaea. Lineage (NCBI taxonomy): Eukaryota > Viridiplantae > Streptophyta > Magnoliopsida > Fabales > Fabaceae > Arachis > Arachis hypogaea. The sequence goes on along the minus strand of NC_092044.1, from coordinate 29,824,118 downwards.
AAGATGCTGTAAAGCCTTTTCGACTACGTTAACCAAGGCGGCTATGAAATGGTTTGATAGTTTACCACCTAGATCAGTCACGTGCCCCGACGGTTTGGAAAGTAGTTTTCTTACCTGATTTTTCATCCAAAACGATAAGGTCAAGTATGCGCCAATCCTTTTAGGAGTAAAACAAGAAGTCGGGGAATCTCTATGAATACCATAAAATCTACGACCATTCCACCAATAGTTGCTACGATTTAAAAAATGTAATCAAGAAATTGGTTACGGAAGGTCAGTTGGATATGTACTTAGCATACAGGTCAGATGATCAGGGTAAGAGAAAAAGAGATGAAGAAGACAGGGTTCGCCAAGATAGACTGCTACGAACTCCTGATAGGTACATCCATATGTAGGTTATTATATATGTTAGTTTAGCACTTAATTGGATAGGTTATTATATAGGTTAGGTGGGAAAGTTTAAGTTAATCAAAGATTTAAATCTCCAATCCACTCGACCAAATATGCACTCTACCTTGACCCTAGCCCCATTACAACCTAAAGAAAAGACCTCATGATATTTGTATGCATGCATAAAATAATTGTTGATTGTTAGATGAAAAACAAATCTTAGAAAGCATGATTAGGGGAGAATTGAGTGGATCGACCTTAAACACTTGAGCGACTAGAGTACAAACACGTCCGGTGAGGGTTTGATGCTCAATTATATGTCTCCACCTATCATCATCACTTTTCATGCAAGTTTGTAAAAATATTTAATAACTCAATTCAATTATGGATTTGATTAGACTTGCTAGCCCTTGGCCCTTGTGCATATGTGCTTCTTGGGAATTGATTTATTTTGACCAAGCAATTGCATTCATATAGATAGTTGCATTTAGATAGATTGCATTTGGTTTAGTTCCATTGAATAAATGCCATACCTTTTACTTCCTTCTTGGTTTAGTATGAGGACATGCTAAGGTTTAAGTGTGGGGAGGTTGATAAATCCCATTTTTAGGGTTTATCTTGTGTTAAATTTAGAGCATTTTAATAACCTTTCCTCACATTTATTCAATGAAATAGCATGGTTTTTTGATTCTCCCTCATTTAGTGCGTAAATGTGAAAACATGCTTTTAGACCCTTAATTTGATAATTTTGATTCACCTTTGATTCCACTAGATGCCTTGATGTGTTTGTTAGTGATTTCAAATTAGAAAGGCTAGGAAGGGATCAAAGGAGTGAAGAGAAAAGCATGCAAAGTAGAGAACACATGAAAAAGCCAAAGATTTGAGATGCATCATCCACGCGCACGCGCACTGTACGCGCACGCGTGGATCGCGAAAACTCAAGGGACGCGCATGCGCACTGTACGCGTACGCGTGATGATTTGGATTTTTGACGGTTTAGAATTTCACTAATGAAATCTCGTTGAAGTATAGTCTCTAAACCAATCACTAATCCTTTCATACAAAAATTTGTTTGTCACAAGTACAAATCCCTAAAATCTATAAACCGAAGTATTTAAACCTCGGGTCGTTCTCCCTAGGAATTACAATAAAGTGTCTTGTTATTGGTTAGAAATGTGTTTTGGGGTTTTGGACAAGAAGCATGAAAATAAATGGTAATGAAAATAAACTAACAACTATAAAAGGCTCTTGGCAAGGTATGAAAATTAGAAGTCCTATCCTAGTTATCCTTCTCAATTGTGATGAGAATTGTTCATTGCTACCACTTAGTTAACCCTTACTAAATAAAGGAAAGTCAAGTGGATGAACTCACTTGAGCCACAAGTCCTAGCCAACTCCCAAGGAAAGACTAGCTTTAGTGCACTCCAAACCAATTAGCAATCTCTCCAATTATCAATCAACAAAGGAATTAGATAACTCAAGTGTCACTAATTACTCTACCTAGGCCAAGAGGAACAAAATCTATACTATATCTAGAAGAGGCATCTCAACAAACACATAAAAGGCAATAAAAGTAAACAACATAAATTGCAAGAATTAAAGAGAGATCTAACTACAAAGGCAAGAGATCAACAATAGAAAAGCAAAGAAGAACAATTATTATGAATTACCTCTTATTGAATTGGAAGAAAATGGAAAGAACAATAGTAGATCTACAACAAAGTATAAGAACAACATAAAGGAAATTACAATAAAAGAATGGAAGAAGAATGAATGTAACAACAAGGCATTGAGATGTACAAGTAGAAGAAAGTAAAGAATAAAACCTAGATCTAAGAACTAATCCTAATCCTAATCCTAATTCTAGAGAGAAGTGAGAGCTTCTCTCTCTAGAAACTAATTCTAACTACTAAACTAAACTAATGGTAACTAGATGTCTCATCCCTCTTCAATCCTTGACTTAAATAGCATCAGAAATGAGTTGGATTGGGCCCACAAGGCTCCTAAAACCGCTGGGGACGATTTCATTAAAGCGGGCCACGGACAGAATCGGCGCGCGCGCAAAGTGCGCGTGCGCGCCCCTGAACCCGAAGCAACATATGGCAAAATTTATTTCATTTCGAAGCCCCGGATGTTAGCTTTCTAACCCAACTAGAACCGCATCATTTGGACCTCTGTAGCTCAAGTTATGGTCGTTTAAGTGCGAAGAGGTCGGCTTGACAGCTTTCCGGTTCTTTCATTTCTTCATGAGTTCTCCAACTTTACATGCTTTTTCTTCATTCCCTTGATCCAATATTTGCCTCCTAAATCTGAAATCACTTAGCAAACATATCAAGGCATCTAATGGAATCAAGGTAAATTACATTTAGCTATTTTAAGACCTAAAAAGCATGTTTTCACTCTCAAGCACAATTAAAGGAGAATATACAAAACCATGCTATTTCATTGAGTAAATGTGGGTAAAAGGTGATAAAATCCCCTAAATTCAATACAAGATAAACCGTCAAATTGGGGTTTGTCAACGCGTCAGTGGCCACACGTGATTTTTAAATAGAAAACGTGCCCAACGAATTTTGAGGAGCTGTGGGGCCCAGTTGCAACCAACTTTGGCACCAGAAGTACTTTAAAGGACCAACAAGTGAAGGGAATAGGGAGTTTTTTGGATCATTCATTCACATTAGGATTAGGATTAGTTAGTTTTAGAGAGAGAAGCTCTCTCTTCTCTCTAGAATTAGGATTAGGTTAGATCTAGATTAGGGTTTTTTAGATCTAGGTTTCAATTCATGCTTTCATCTACTTCTACTTCTCAATTCCTTGTTGTTACATTAATCATTCTTCTATTCCTTTGTTGTAATTTTCCTTTATGTTGTTTCTATGCTTTATTGTAGATCTACTCTTGTTCCTTCTATTCTCTTTCAATTCAATTTGAGGTAATTCATAATAATTGTGTTCCTTTTAATTGTTGTTGTTAATTCTTTGCAATATTGTTACTAGATTCTATTCTTGTTGTCGATTTGCTATGCTTTCCTTTTATACCCTCCAAGTGTTTGATAAAATGCTTGGAGGAGGGTTAGAGTAGGATTTTAGTGCTCTTGTCTTGGGGAGGTAACTTAGGAACTCTTGAGTTACTAATATCCAAGTAATTGATGATTGGGAGCCATTGACTCTAGTTCTCACTAATTGAATTGGTGGAGAGTTAGGACTTATGGACTTGAATTGATATAGCTCATTTGACTTTCTTTTACTACTAGTTAAAGGATGATTTAATGAGATTGATCCTTGCCAATTCTCAAGTTGTGGTTAGTGATAGGGATAGAGATCCTTGGCCACCAACCCTTGCCAAGACCTTTTTGTTATTTGAATTTTCTTGCCATTTACAATTCTTGTCTCTCATCTCAAAACTCCAAAATATATCTCATAACCAATAACAAGACACTTTATTGTAATTCCTAGGAAGAACGATCCGAGGTTTGAATACTTCAGTTTATAATTTTAGGGGTTCGTACTAGTGACAAACAATCTTTTGTATGAAAGGATTATTTGTTAGTTTAGAAACTATATTGCAACGAGATTTTATTTGTAAATTCTAAACCGTCAAAAATTCTCTCATCAACCCTCTAATCTAAATTAAGTGATCAAGATATTGGCAGTTGAATTGGGTTAGAGGAGACTAAATCACTAAGACATTAGGGTTTAGTCAATTACAATTTGCTGTGAAACGAATCTTGCATGATTAAAATAGTTGGTAAAAAATCTTAATTCGGATAATAAACAACTCTAAAACCTTAATTGTTTTGTCTCATATATTTCACACTATTTTTATTGTTTGCTTTCTTATTTTTTGAACTGCTTAATGCTTTTGAACATCAAAACACCACTTTCTGCTTACTTGACTAAGTGGATCAGTCGATCATTGTTGTTCAGTCCATCAATTTTTGGGGGATCGACCCTCACTCACATGAGGTATTACTTGATATGACTCGGTGCACTTGCCAATTAATTTGTGAGTATTCAAAAATCTGCATCAAATTTTTTAAATATGTGTTAGTTGTTTCCTTTCTTTTATTTAGTACTACCTTTCTTATTTTCTATAACATGTATTTATTGAATTTCTTTACTTTTTGATGGGCATTTTTTTAGTTAAAAACAATACCATATCGTTTAAAGAAATAATTTTGCGATGAAAATGATGTTGTAAATCGACAATCATTCATGAAAGTATCTATAACAAAATTTAAAAGAATAGAGTGAAAATTTAAAAATATTGATAACAAACTTTTGGATTCTTATTATTTTAAACTTTTATTTTTTTTACCTTCAATATTTGTTCATTTATCATGTTGTTAGTAAATTTTTTGCTAGAAAAATATGTTAATATAAAAGAATTGTAATATTAAATGATTAATTCATTAAGTAAATCTAAAGAATGAACAAAATGAATTTATTATATTTTTCCAATTATTTTTTTTGCTTACTGTTATATAATGCCATAAAAAAACCGAATATATATATATATATATATATATATATATATATATATATATATATATATATATATATATATATGACATACCAAAATTTTTAAATTTGCATAATAATATAGTAATTTATTTCATATTAATAGTGTATAAAAATTAATTATTAATTTAAATTAATTATTAACTTTATTTATTCTGTTTTTATATATTTTTCATAATAACTATATTTTCTATCCGCCTAACTAAGATCTACAAGATAGTCGTTGCTTGTTCAAGCCAACAATCTCCGTGGGATCGACTCTCACTCACCTGAGGTATTACTTAGACGACCCGGTAAACTTGCCAGTCTATCTGTGCGAATATTGCGAAGTCAATTTCGTACACCAAATTTTTGGTGTCGTTGTCGGAAATTGTTCAAGTTTAACAAACTACAGAACTATCTTGTTGCTTAGATTAGGTATTCTTTATGGTTTATTTACTCTTTTGTTTGTATCTTTTGTTTTCTTTTTTCCAAAATTTTTCAAAACCTTTTCTTTTCTATAGTAATCTTTTTCGAATTGTTCTTAGTGAATTTTCTTGGTTGATTTTAAAAATTTTGACCTTGGTGTCTTTTAGTTGTTTTCCCTTTAATTTTCGAAAATTAGTGTCATTTAATCCTAAAATTTTTAAGTTTGGTGTCTTTTAGTGTTTGTCTTTTTAATTTTTCAAATTTCAGAAATTCAAATTTTAAACTTTCTTGTTATCTTTTCAAATCTTTGTCTTATCTTTTTCCTTAAATTTAAATTTTTATCTTATCTTGTTTTAAATTCAAATTTTAAATTATTATCTTATCTTAATTCAAATTCATTTTCAAGTCTTTTGTTTGACTTTCTCTCTTTAAATTTAAAACTTTTCAAAATCAAATCTCTTATCTTAATTTCGAACCTTCTTTCAAATTTGGATTTCAAAACCTTTAAAAAAATCTTATCTTATTTTGTTTCTCTCTCTTGATTCTTTCTTTCTAATTTTATTCAAAATCTTTATTTGACTTTTTCTTTCCAATTTTTAAAATTCTCCTCTTAAATCTTGTTAGTTAATTGGTCATATCTTCTCTCAATCTTTCCTTTTCTTATTTTTTCGAAATTTCTAAAATAATTTTCTTTATTTTTGAATTAGTTTTATATTTTATTTATTTATTTTCAAAATTTCAAAAAAAAAATATTTTAATTCTTGTCTCCTTTCTCTCTTTTTGGTATCTCATTGAGAACTCTCTATACTCTAACATAGAGACTCTCACTTTTCTTTGTCTCTTGCCTGTGTATGCAGGAACAGGAAGAGTGCACTATGGATCTAGAGAAAGAGACACAACCAAAAAGAATCTTGGGGTCTTATACAGCCCCCACTCCTAACATTTATGGAAACAGCATTAGTATACCTCCTATTAAAGTAGCTCATTTTGAGCTCAACCCACAGTTAATCACTCTAGTACAGCAAAACTGCCAGTTTCAGGGACTTCGTCAAGAGAAGCCTATAGAATTCCGTGTAGATTTCCTACAATATGCTGACACAGTGTACACTAATGGAGTAGACCAAGATGTCTACAGGTTGTTGCTCTTTCCATTTGATGTGAAAGGCCAAGCAAAGAAGTGGTTGGATAATCGACCCAAATCAAGCTTGAAAACATAGAGTCAATTGGTGAAAAAGTTTTTGAATCAATACTTTCTACCAAAAAAGCTAACACAGTTAAGACTGGACATTCAAGGCTTTAAACGAGAAGTTAATTAGTCTCTTTATGATGCTTGAGGGAGATATAGGATGATGTTACGGAGATGCCCTACTGAAATATTTTCAGAATGGGTAAAGTTAGACATCTTTTATTACAGACTCACAGATATGGCTAGGATGTCCTTAGACCATTCTGCTGGTGGTTCAATTCACATGAGAAAGACAATTGAGGAAGTTCAAGAACTCATTGAGACAGTTGCCAGTAATCAGCATCTGTACTCATATAGTGAGAGTTCAATGAATGAAGAGGTCAAGAGAGTGTCCACTAAATCAAACCCTCCTAAGCAAAGTGAGTCGTTAACCCAACAGTTGCACTTTCTCACACAACAAGTGCTAAGCTTGCAAAAAGTAGTGCAAAAGACCTGAGCTTCCAACAAGAATATGGAAGCACGGTTGAACCAGGCTAACAACACTTGTTTGAACAGATAAGAGAAGAATGTCAAGCTCTTCAAATAAGGAGCACCGTGAACACCCAACCTCAGAACAGTAAGAGGCGAGGAGAAGAGCTGGCAGAAAATGACCAAGCTATAGTTCAAAGCACTCATGAGAATGCTGAACGCCCAGGAGGGGGCAGCCCAAGCGTTGAACGCCAGTCCAAGGGAGGCCAGACACATGTAAGTGTTGGGAACACCTCTCCTAAGCAAGCTAGTAGTCCTTCTATAGGTACTATGGACACTCATCTTGCATCATTCATGGCCCTTGAGTACAAGGCCAAGTTACCATATCCTCAAAGACTCCAGAAAGCAGAAAAGGATAGGCAATTTTTCAAATTCTTAGAAGCTTTCAAGAAGCTGGAGACCAAAATCTCCTTTGCAGAGGCTCTTGAACAAATGCCTTATATGCTAAATTCATGAAGGAAATACTGAATAACAAGAGGGATTGGAGGGAAGTGCAGACAGTGGTGCTTATTAAGGAGTACAGTGCAGTCATTCAGAGGAACCTTCCTTAGAAACTCCAGAAATCTCTTAACATTCTTCCTAGAAACACAGAAGTGAATCCAAGAGAAGAGTGTAAGGCCCTCATTAAAACCAACGAGGCCGAGGCTAAGGTGGTACACACTGTTGAGAAACCAAATGAAGAAAAGGCTCTAGAAGAGGCTGGAAGCACATGGTTGCACGCCCCTCTTATGGGCAGAAAGCCTAAAGTACCACACCCTCAGAAGACCCAAAAGGAGACCAAGGACAAGCACTACTTACAATCCTTGGAAGGCTCTAAGAAGCTGCAAATCAATATTCCTTTTGCTGAGGATTTAGAGCAATGGTCTCTATCTACTAGAAGAAACCTCTCTGATGCTGAGAGAGGGGAATTGGTGATGAGATTACAGAAGGATTACATGATTATCAAGGTTCTTAAACCTCTACTACCTCCTAACAAAAGAGGTACTTCCATGGAGAGTACAATACTGAAGCCTCCTCCCTTGGTGAAAACTCATACAATTTTTCCAGACATCAAACCTAAATTTGGTGTTGGACAGTCACAACCCACCAAGGAAGAAGGTTCCAAGAGGAAGATGCATAGGGGATGGAGAAACAATACAACTCCTACCCCAACAAGCAAGGAGAATCAATCTAATAATAATAAAAGAAAGTTTGTTAGGAGGAATTCAATTCCAAGAGCACTAATCCTCTCCTGTTCCCTATTGGAATCATTTCTGCTAACCAACTGGAAGAAGAGGAAGAAAGTTAGCAATCGAGCGTCAAGCTAGTGACGTTAAAGAAGCGCTTGTTGGGAGGCAACCCAACCATAACTAGTTATTTCTATTTTTCTTTAAGTTTATTTTTCATAGTTATTTCTTTAAGTTTATGATCATGTGCAGGTCGGAACAGAGACAAAAATGTTCAGAGATGGAACCAGAACACCCTGGAGCAAGTACCTTGCTGGCGTTGAACGCCAGACAAGGAGGCAAGAGTGGGCATTCAAAGCCCAAGAAGAGCATCATTGTTGGCGTTGAACGCCATCCAAGGAGTCCGTAGTGAGCGTTCAACGCCAGAGAGAAGGACCTCATGGGCGTCCAATGCCCAGAATGGGGCAACAAGCTGGCGTTGAATGACAGCCAAGGAGCAAGGGGTGGGCGTTCAACGCCCATAAGGGGGCAGAAAATTCGAATTTTCTAGCCTCTCAAGACCAGCGGGACCCCAGATTCTACACCTACCCCACTTATCATTCATCTCTTCCCTTCCCTCCCTCTATCTCTACCTCTTTCTTCTTCTTCTTCTTCTTCTCTCTTCTTTCCAATTGTTCATACTTGCTCGAGGATGAGCAAAACTCTTAAGTTTGGTGTTGCAAAAGCCTTGCTTTTTGACTTCTACCACTCCTAAGTATGACACCAAAGACTGGTGAAACCACAAGGAAGAGGAAGGGAAAGGCACTTGCCTCCGCTTCCCCCACCTTATCTGTCCCTTATGCAATTCAGCTAAAATTTTCATAGAAGGAGACATCCCCATTGAGGAGGACAAGACCATTACTAAAAGAAGGATGTAGCATGTTAGAGAGCTGGCACATGTGGAGCCGCTTCAACAAGAAATTCCTGAGATGCCTCAAGGGATGCATTTTTCTCCCCAAGGTTATTGGGACCAATTGAATACTTCTCTAGGAGAATTAAGCTCCAATATGGATCAGCTGAGGATGGGACACCAAGAGCATTCCACCATCCTCCATGAAATAAGAGAAGATCAAAGAGCTATGAGGGAAGAACAACAGAGATAAGGGCGTGACATAGAAGAGATCAAGCGGTCCATTGGCTTCTCTAGAGGGAGCAGTAGTCGCCGTCACTAAGGTGGTCACGTTTTATTACCCCTTTGCTTATGTTATTTTTCTATTTTCCATTGTATTTCATTGTCTATTTTCCTATTTCTAGTGTATGATCATCTTTATCTATGTCTTAAAGCTATGAAATATTCCATATATCTCTCATCATACTTAAATAAAATTTTATTTGAAAAAGAACAGGAAGATACATGAATTTCGAGTTATAAAATAAGAATAGCCAGTTATTTGATGTGGTGGCATTACTTTTACTTTCTGAATGTATGAATAAACAGTGCATATTTTATGTTGGAGTTAAGAATGTTGGCTCTTGAAAGAATGATGAAAAAGGAGAAGTATTATTGATAATCTGAAAAATCCAAAAGTTGATTCTTGAAGCAAGAAAAAGCAACAAAAAGCAATAAAAGAAAAAATAAAAAAGAAAGAAAGAAAACAAGCGAAAAAAAAAGAGAAAAAGAGAAAAAGTCAATAGCTCTTTAAACTAAAAGGCAAGAGCAAAAAGTCAATAGCTCTTTAAACCAAAAGGCAAGAGCAAGGATCCAAGGCTTTGAGCATCAATGGTTAGGAGGGCCTAAAAGAAACAGAATCTTGGCCTAAACAGTTCAAATGAGTTGCTTCCCTAACTATATGCTTGTGGTGTAAAGGTGTCAAGTGAAGAGCTTGAGACTGAGCAGTTAAAGTCGTGATCCAAAGCAAAAGAGTGTGCTTAAGAACTCTGGACACCACTGGCTGGGGATTCTAGCAAAGCTAGATCACAATTCTAAAGGGTTCACCCAGTTAAGTGTCTGTGGTGTTTATGTATCCGGTGGTAATACTGGAAAACAAAGCGCTTAGGGTCACGACTAAGACTCAAAAGAAGCTGTGTTCAAGAATCAACAGGAACTAAACTATGAGATTCAATAATATCATCTAGATTCGGAGTTCCTAAAGATGCTAATTATTCTGAGCTTCAAAGGAAAGTGAGATGCCAAAACTATTCAGAAGCAAAAAGCTACTAATCTCGCTCATCTAATTGAAACTAAGCTTCATTGAAAACTTTGAGATTTATTGTATCTTCCTAATTCTTTTTAATCCTACCTATTTTTGGTTGCTTAGGGACAAGCAACAGTTTAAGTTTGGTGTTTTGATGAGTAGACATTTTATATGCTTTTTGGCATTATTTTCATATAGTTCTTGTTATGTTTTGTTTAAGTTTTATTATATTTTCATAGGGTTTAGTTCAAAATTCATATTTTTGGATTCTACTTTGAGTTGTTGTGTTTTATTATTATTTCAGGTAAATTCTTGCTGAAATTGAGGAGCTTTGGAAAAGTCTAATTCAGAGACAGAGAAAGGACTGTAGATGTTGTCAGATTCTGACCTCTGTGCACTCAAAGGAGCATTTCTGGAGCTACAGAAGTCCAAATGGTGCGCTCTCAATGGCTCTGAACAGCTAACATTTTGGGCTTTCCAGTAATATATAGTAGTTTATACTTTGCTCTGGAAATAAAGGTCCAAAACTGGCATTCAACGCTAGCACTTCACTCTCTTCCTGGCGTTGGACGCCCAAAAGGGAGCAGCTAGTGTCCAACGCCCAAAAAGGAGTCCAAAGCTGGCGTTCAACGCCCAAGAAGGGTACTAGCTTGTGGAGTCACCCTTAGCTCAGCCCAAACACTCATCAAATGGGCCCAGAAAGTGGATTTTCGCACTACAAGACTAGTTTATCTTATTTTTGTAATTTTTAGTTATTAGATTAGTATATATAGAACAAGGATCACCCTTGTTCATGAGAGACTTTACCATATACCATATTTTCGAATACATACTTTCTGTAAGCTATGAGTCACTAACCTCCTAGGTTAAGGTTAAGAGCTCTGCTGATTCTTATGGATTAATAATATCATTGTTCTATTTTAATATATACTTGATTCTATTTTAAGATGTATCTTCGTTCTTCATCCTAATGAATTGGGAGTGTAACTTGACCGTCATCCCTTTTCTACATGGGTTCTTACGAGTCCTTGATGGGATAGTACTGAACCATAAGCTTGATTATACATCTCTTAGACGGCTAATCCACGACTTCGTTGGGGACTTGGAGACATCAGTTCAACTGAGGTGCGGGGCGATTAGGGCCTTTGTGGTATAGGTTAGAATTAATGGAGCAACATTCTCTAATTTGGAAGATTTGACCTTGTCTGTGGATCTTTGAGTAGGACCACTAAGGGAATGGATTGCTGGAGCTTCACCCCCGTTCAGATTGGATGACCACTGGCCTGGCGTTAGTCACTTACAGCCTGCCATGGAATGAATCATCAGAAGTTGAAGTAGACAGTGAGAAAAGTTAATCCAGAAGGAGGAAGCATCTCCGAAGCCTCAACTATTCTCTCATCACTAATTTCACATCTATCCAGTAACTTTATTTATTCTGTTTTTATCGTTTTTCACAATAACTATATTTTTTATCTGCCTGACTAAGATCTACAAGATAGCCATTGCTTGTTCAAGCCAACAATTTCCGTAGGATCAACCCTCACTCACCTGAAATATTACTTGGATGACACAATACACTTGCTGGTTTATTTGTGCGAATATTGCGGAATCAATTTCGTGTACCAATCAGAATATGGAACAAATAAATTTATTTAATACACCATACTACATTTAGAGACCATTTATTCTAACAATACAACCCAATAATCTAATCCAACTACCTATCCAAAAACAAAAAAAAAGACCCACTTCACTAAGTAAAGCTCATAACAACAAGCCCATCTAACAATTCATTGGCTTTGAACAAATTGAGCCACAAAACCACTGAACTATGAGCCGTTCACAAAGGACAAAATTTTAAGAAATTCGTGTGTGTGGATAAGTATTACTTTGTTCCTTAAATTCTATTTTTTATGGGAATTAAATATACTCAGAAAGAAAATGGAAATTAAAATAATAATATTTTGATTCTCTAAAATCAAATTTATTTAAAAATAACTTTTTAAATTTTAAACTAAATATGAAAATATAATATTATCATTTTAAAATTCTTAAAAATTATTTATAATTCCTTCAACTATACACTCTCAAATCAATGTTCTTCGGTTAACCAGGGATCAAGTTCTTTTCTACTTTTATTCTACAATTTATTAGCGCCACCACATAAGTTATCTTAACAATCTCAACCATCTATATATTTAATTCAATATCTACACGGTTCAAAATCATGATACATTGATATATCAAAAAAGTACACTGATACATTGAAAAATCTTCCCATACTTAACATGCACATATAATATATAACGATCCCACATTAATATATAAAGACTTTTATATTTACTAAAGTACCTATGTGGACTAAGTTTGAAATAAAATAAAACAAATATACAAAGTGTATTCATAGATATATAGTGGCTAATTTGTTCTCCTTAGTTGCCTACAAAAGCTAAGAGGTGTATTATGAATCATTACTCCACAATGTAGCTAATCAAATTTTAGAACTATATTTAGTCTTGTGTATCTTTTCCTTATATCAATGAAGAGTTTTTCGTTATTATTTATTCTTCTGAGAGTTGAGAGTATACACAATTTGATCGAAAGCATCACAAATATTTTTAAGTATATTTAAAATTTGAATTAATTTTAGTATTTAATCATTCTTTTATTGTCTCATGAAAGATTTTGATTTAGGTAAAGTTATCACTTATTTATATCTTTATCAAATTCCATAGTGAAATATTTGTTTATTCTTTTTATATGTATATGTAGATTTTAAACCGATAATTCCTTTGTATTAATTTTTTTTATTCTTCAGCTTCTGCATCACCCTTATTATCTAATGCCCACTAGATATTGCAACATTTAAAAAAAAAAAAAAACTATGAAAATCTTTGTTAAATTTCACATATGCACACGATTACAGTTAGAAAATATACAAAATATGTTTTATTTTTCTTAATCAGTCTCTCTTTTTTCAATAATTAATTTTTTGTTTCAATCAAACTGTATCGACTCAGAATTACAATCCTAAGAAGAAAAAGTGAACATTTCAAGCAAGCCAAATTGAAAAACTTGCATCCACATCAAATATAATACAAAAGGCTTAACTAATTCGATAATGTTACCTGAATATAACTATCATTATATCAGGCGCTGAAATATTATCTATCCATAATACGAGGTGCGAGTTTCATTTTTGCTGGCCCTCACACCCTCCAAGTAGATAGATAGTATGTCAAATTGTCAACTCAAAATATTATAATAACTATATTCAAGAAACATTTCTTTTAACTAATGATCCCATGCTTGTATAACTTGTCACTGCCTTCCACTAGTGATTGAGTTGATGCTGGCATCCTTTTTACCTGATCTGCAGCATCAGGTGCTATCATCACAGACCAGGCATTCCAATACCAAGGTTGAAGGTATCTTGAATCAGATGATGACGATGATGATGGATGAAGCATCACAGAACCCCAATCCCTAGTTCCAACCCTTGTCTCCTTCAATCTTCTCCTAACCAACAACCCTCCCACATCTTGTTTCATCATTTCTGATACACTTTTGAGTATTGAGATGCAGAGGAGGAGCATCAGAACCGCATCTTCTTCAGGCAACACTTCAACAACCAATAGCTTCCAATTTAGAAGCGCCGTTGCTCTTCCATCGGGGTCATCTCCTGTGAGACGAACAAGTGTAATAAAACCCTCCTCCTCATCAAAATCTTCCTTTAAGTTGTTTTTCGTTTCTTCACTTTTGTTATCTGCCTTCCTTTTTCTCTTCACTTGGTATTGCCTTTGCCTTCCTTTCAACAACTTCACCTGCCATTGATGACGACTACGTTTTTAACAAACTTAAGATGAATAACTCACAAGTAAACCATTTAGAGCCTGAAAGATCAAGGTGCTGTAAGGGTGGCACTTAGTTCCCCCCGACAGAGCGGGGTAGGTATCTGCGGATATTTACCCACCGAGGGCAGATACTGGGCTGTTTCTCCCCCGAGGAGGAGGGACTGTGTACCATTAACATATGAAGACATCTTTTTTTGAAGATGATATTGTGAACGGTTAAATTATTCAGTCAAATATGTCAAACTATCTAATGGTTTACAATATCATCTTCACATAAAGACGCCTTTATGGGAGTAACCACCTACCTGACATGTAATACTTTTAGACTAAATTGGTAGTTTAGTCCAAAATTCAGACTTTATTCCAAGGGAAAATAGATAAAGAAGTCTCCACTCTACCGATGAATCTGTTGATGTCTGGTTTCTCAAACTAAAGCAAAGACCCGACACCGATAGTGATGAGTCCCATTGTACAACCAGCTCATCTCCTGTTGAAAAGCACCATGATGCACTCCATTGCTCTTCCGATTCCTTTGGTGTGGCAGTAGCTACCACCTTCTCTGTACTAGACAGAAACAAAAACACGATATTTAAGATTTGAACTGGAAAGAATAGAAGCAAAACTGTGTCATCTAGGATTATGGTTTTGCTGGCAAGCATGAAGTGTACATCAAAATGGCGATCCATGACAGAAACACATGCAATTTTGGCATTTAATAGCTAGCTCGGTTATAAAGAAGAGTGTGAGCGTCGACAGAATTTTAATTCCAAAGCAAAATGTAATCTCATTGAGGAGAGGAGAAAATGCTGATATTTTTTCCCCCTCAAGTGTTAGAAACGACCTTCCTTTCAATAATCTTTGAATCCAAACTAACATGAAAGAACTAACGTAAGACCAAGATGGTTTATTCTTCAAACTTGTTGGTTCTAACTTCCTAGCTTACAACTCTGACTCATATATGTCCAAGTGCCTTTGAAGAAGCCATGATAAACACACCCAAGATTTTAGGTAAAGTAACTTGTGCACAAAACATACCAGGGGCTCTACCAATGGAACCAGCAACATAAGACCAAGATCCTTCACGTATCTCTATAATCCTTTCTTCCCATTTCACAGCCAAAGGAGTTTCACCTCCTCTTCTCCAAAATCCTCCTCCTACCCTGTCATTCAAACATTTGCGAGTAAGCAAAGGATAATCATGCAACAATAGCATTGTAGAGTTTTGAAGTTCACCTAATTCTAATAACAAAACACACTCTTCCTGCATGATCAAGAACTGTACGAGACAGCCATCGTCCTTCTTGCGGGTGATAGCTATTCATCTTCAGAATCACATCAGATATCATTGCTCCGGAATCATCTGTTACTCGATCAGGAACACATTTCAACAAGTACGGTGCTTGAACTGGCGGGGTTATTGATGCAACAATATTCACACGCTGACTAATTTTCTTTTCCGAAGTTAGAGAATCAGCTCTCAATAAATCATTCCAGCTAAATGAAACAGTGTCTTGCAGAGTACTTCCTTTAAGACAGCTACCACCTTGTCGACGATACTCAATAATAACCCCCTTAGTCCCAAATTCACAGTAAAGATGCCAAGCTTTTTTCCATGAATCATAGGGGAAACTGGAGATGGATTTATCTAGCTTTAACTCAGTATGACACCTTATAGTACGAAGTCTTATGAAATCACGGTTTATATCCTTTTGCAACGCCTTTATCCTTGAGTTAAGCTTCACAAATACACAGGCCTGCATTGTCAAATTTTTAAAATTTAAATCCACTAAAGTGAATGTATATATGACTATAGCCCGTTTTCACAACAAGATTGATATGATGCTCGCAATGGCAACATTGAGCTAAGAAATTACTTCAGGTCAATTAACAAATACCAAAGAGAAGATAGTCCCAGACTCCCAGGTATATAGCACAATAGCAAGCATACAGCAGGGGATAGAAAGAAAGAGCACGAAATTGACCTCAAGTAAGAACCTTGGAAGCATGGACCTGTATTTTGTATTGACATCTGTGTCTGATTCAACCCAGTAGACGGGGGAAATTGCATAGGTAGCCCCTTCCAATGACAGCGAAGTGATCTCTCCACCAGCTTTCTCATAAGGTTGATTGAATTCTGTCCCCCACAACTTCCTTATTTCTTCAAATTCCTTCTCCTTCACAGTTTGAGAAACCATTGCCACCTTTTCCAGATCAACATCTAAGCCTAATGCTTTCATGTCTTCCACATACACTGTTGGATAACTCTACTCCACGAAACGCATGACAGTAATAAGAAAAAGTATTAGAAAAGATAACTGATAGAATGAAGTAACAGTGAAATTAAGAATTAGAGAAAATGTTTAACTAAACTCATTTCTGGTGTATAAAACTACAAAGCTAAGGATTGGTGCATGTCTTGGTGGATACAAGGAAACCTACGAAGAGAAAATTAACCTGAACTGAATTTTTTTCTGTTGTAGCAAACTCACGCCAAGACTCATTAGCTCAATGCTCGATTAAGTATATATAAAACTATGTTACTAAATCAAGGAAACTAAATTGCTAGCATAATTATTAGTACTACTCAACTTTAGCAGGAAGACTTATGTTCACACTTCACACCAAAACGTTAAATATTAACTATTGAACAAAATAACAGTTGCTAAAAAGAAGACGAGCTTCTCTATCCCTTGACCAAGACGGGTTTTCACACTAAAAATAAAGCTGGATGATTGA
Source organism: Arachis hypogaea (assembly GCF_003086295.3). NCBI lineage: Eukaryota > Viridiplantae > Streptophyta > Magnoliopsida > Fabales > Fabaceae > Arachis > Arachis hypogaea. The sequence goes on along the minus strand of NC_092044.1, from coordinate 29,807,158 downwards.
CTGGATGGCGTAAGTTATGAAGCGCATAACATTTATGAAGAGAAAGAAGAAAAGTCAGAGATGCGGAAATTAGAAAAAAGAAAGAAGAGCAACACAAAACAGAATTTATAAAAAAAAAAATTGGAAGTCACCTGGTGGGTCAGCCACATCAACAAGATATCCGAAGCTGGCACCAAACAGGAACCAGATTGAAGCGCCACTAACCTCTTGTGCGCCAAATACAAGAACGCCTTGTACCTCTGCCTCGCCGCTATCAAGTACACCACCTCGCACCTGTACGGCTCCTCAAACACAGAGCACAACCACTTCCTCTTCTCCATAACTTCCTTCAGAAGATCACCACCCTCTTCATCAACAATGGTGCCAATTGAGTCCTCCTCCTCCGAGTCAGAACTCGCTTCGTTCTCAAACGACTCAGAGGGGAACTCGGCGCTCCATATCTCCCTGCACCGCATCACCGCGTACTCTCTGTTCTCCTCGTCCAAGATAACCGCTCTTCCAATCACCTTCGAGAATCTTCTCACGCAGTATTCCCTGTAACTAACCTTAACCATTTCGGCAGAAAATAAATAAAGAAAAATCATAAAACTTAACATACGATTTCATGGTTGCGATTGTATATATAATTCAATTAAGAATCATTGTTAGAATCTCAACATGAAGTTCAACCTTTACTGTTAATAAATGTCATGTTTTAATTTCATTCTTTGAAGCAACTCACAGGGTTGAGAGTGTGGCAGAACCAAACCCACTCGACATCGAAGGGAGGGAGAATCATAGGAAGAGGGAAGTCCGGGGCCGTCAGATCGGAAATCAACGGCATCCACACATCATGGTACCTGCCATGTCGAAAATGGAAACTTCTCAGCAGTTAGATGAGAATACCAACTAATTAACCGCTATGTTCTCGGAAAAGAAAAAGGAAGGAAGGGGGGAGGGGATGCTAAAGTTTGACCTGCGTATGGCTTCCACCACAATGGGCGTGTGGTGGAGCCACAGAGAATCCGAAACAGTCCTCAGGAACACGATGTTTCGCCTAGCCGCCGATACAAGATCGAGTCCGAATCGTATGGCGGTGAGTTCCGGTAACTCAGCGAGACTCCTGGATGAGTTGCTCGCTGAGATTTCGGAAGCGCCGTCGGGGTGATCCGACATCGTTTTGGTGGATAATGAAATTAATTAAGCACAGTAGGTGTTAATTAATAGTATTATAGTATGGTGTATATTTTTGTAAGTGAAATGCATTAAATGAGTGAGATCTACTAAAGAGAGAAGAGTAAAGGGACCAGAGAGAGAAGCACCATTGTGTGTTTTATATGATGGGAATATATAGTAGGGTGTCAAATGTCAATTCTCAAGTGTGTTGAAATTGGTATGGAACGTGGAGAGAAGGTTGAAAACGTGGTGTATTGGTGGAAGTAGGAACAAAGGGAATAATGAGAGAGATGGGACGACAAGGAAGGGTTCACGAGGATGGAGACAGATGTTTAAGGTGGCAATGGCAGGACACGTGTCAGCATCAACAAGTTTTTTGGTTGTAGAATGTGGATGTGTCGGGAAGGGCAACTGCAGAAGAGTATGGGCGATTCCTTCCTTCACAAAAAACAGTTTCTTTCTCACTTTTTTCTTAAGCAAAAGTTCTCCCCTTCTTCTTCTTCTTTTTTTTTTCAATGTTATACTTAATTTATTGAATATACAATGATCCAAAAGTTACAAATAACATAACAAAGGAATGGATTTGAATTTTCTAAAATTTGAATTTTATTTTAGATAATAAAGTGTGATCTTTTACTATTTATTTTATAGGTGGGATCAATAATAAATATAAAAGAAAAATTATTCAAATGTAGAAGATCACATTTTACTCTCTAAAGTAAAATTCAAACTTTAGAGAATCCAAATTCCAAGAAAACAGCCAAAACACCATGTAACAGGCTGTTGATCAAAATTCAGAGAAAATTTCTTAAAAGTAAACTTCATCCTGCTTGAAGAACAAATATCTTATTATTTTTATCTGTCTATCGCGTCTTCGTTCCCTTTATCACTTGATGGATCAAGTGGTGTATGTGAATTATATAGCAGTGATATGTAATTGAAAAATTAGAGAATAGAGAAGATTGAAATTTGTATTGGAGAGAATTACTTATGTATTATGATATGAATAATAATGATAGTATTTATCAAGGTTGCGAGAACCGGACCGGTCAATAAACCGGTGAGATCACTGGTTCAATGGTTTACTGGTTCGATCGGGGTTTAACCGGGGTTCAACCGGTTTAATTAAATATTAAATAAATATTAAAAAAATCTAAAAATAATTTTAAATATATAAATTCAATAATTTCTAACTTAATAAAATTTAAAATTTCACATAATAAATTATCCATAACTTAATATTAGAGGTTCACAAACAACTTCAAACATCAAAGTTTATAACTAAACAAAAAAAAAACGCACATAATGACAAACCCATAATGTTCTATATTCAAAAGAAACAATTACTAGCAAGTTTTCAACTAATCAAAAGTGCAACTCATCAAAAGAGAAAAAGAATTGAGCCTTTAATGTACTTATATGAATTGATGATGGATAAGAAAATCATAGATGTATCTCAAAGCACAAGTCATCACCAAGACATAAACATAGCATAATGAATAATTTAGCTCAACTAACAAAAAATGCTAATTAACACAATGCTACTTACCTAAGTGCCAAAGGGACATTGTGAGAGAAGAAGGAAAAAGATTGATAACTACAAAAAATGCTAATTAACACAATGCTACTTCCCAATTAGCTCAGGCTTTTTTGTGTCACTTCAACAACCAAAATGGGCACTAAAACAAAGCTTGTTTTTATTAACTATGTTGATTACTTTGTCACTTTCTAGTGTTGGAATGGTTCAAGGCAGTAGCAGAAAACTTCTGGCACCAACATTTCCTGATTTTGGCAGCTATGATTTTCCTCCATTTCCACCGGTGACTGACTGGCCTGAGTATAAATTCATCATGAACAAATTCTATTATACCACAAAGCCAACCAACTAGGGAAATTTGAAAGGCAAAAGCACATGAATGATGAATCAAAGAAAAATATCCCCCAACCATAAAAATTGTAAACTCTTGAACAAAACCAAATTATTTTAAAAATTAATGCAAAAAAAAAATCTGATGCGGCAGAATCTGAAAAATTTAGAATGAGTTGCAATGCTGCATAATTTGTTACAATAAAGCATCAGATCCAAATCAAACACCAAAGGCAAGAAGCAATAAGAACAAAATGGCAAAAAAATAGAAGCAAACAATGGATGAATCATGAATAAAAATTGAAGCAGAAGCAAACAGATTCATGAAGCAACAAAATCCTATTTCTAAACAGATTTATGAAGCAGCAAAATTGAAGCAGCAAAAATTGAAGCAGCAAAAATTGAACTCAGATTCATGAAGCAGCAAAATTCATGAAACAGCAACTCAAAATTGAAGCAGCAAAATTGAAGCAGCATAAATTGAAGCAGCAAAAATTGAACTCAGATTCATGAAGCAGCAAAATTGAAGAAACAGCAACTCAAAATTGAAGCAGCAAAATTAAAGCAGCAAAAATTGAAGCAGCAACAATTGAACTCAGATTCATGAAGCAGCAAAATTGAAGCAGCAAAAATAATCCCCAGGTACCTTTAACGCATCATAATAGAAAGCCAAAAACAGATTCAAGATTCATCAAACAGAAACCAAAATCATGTAATCCAGATAAACATGAAGCAGCAACTCAAAATCATGTAATCCAGATAAACATCAAAGAGCATGTTTTCTGTGATAGAGAGGAACAGAAACATGAACAGAAATAGGAACATGAACTCAAATAGGAACAGAACCATGAACAGAAACATGCCCGCATACATGAACCGAGGTGGAAGGCAGAGTATTACCGGCGACGACGGTGGAGGTGGAGAGCTCGGCGACGACGGTGGAGGTGGAGAGCTGGACGACGACGATGGAGGTGGCGAGCTGGGCGACGGCGATGGAGGAGAGGAGCTCTGCGACGGCGATGGAGGAGAGGCGCGACGGCGATGAGGGGCTGTGGGAGGGTGAGAGGGTGAGAGCTGAGAGAAACTGAGATACTGAGGGTGGTGGCTTTAGGGTTCATGGATAGCTGATAGCCCTTTTTTTTTCTTCAAAACGACGCCGTTTTAAAGTTTAATATGCAAACCAATAAACCGTGAAAAAACGGACGGTTCTCCCGGTTCACCGGTTAACCGCCGGTTTGACCGATTTTTTCACCGATTTTTTGCCAGCCGGTTTCTGACCTTACCCGGACCGATTAGGTGACCGGTTCCCGATTTTTCCGGTTGAACCGGCCGGTCTGGTTCGGTTTTCAGAACCATGGTATTTATAGATACATTAGGAGCTTGTATTACAAAAAACAAAATTAAGAAAGATGAGAACTAATTAATTTAACTACTCTTCAACTATATCAGCAGTGATACTCTTTACTTTTTTTTTCTCCACTTTCAAATTCAATATAGGATTAACAACTATTTTGAGTTTGATTCAAAATTTATGAAAAAGAGTGGCTGAGAGTGATTTTGTGAGTATATTTATAATTTGAGAGTCAAGAAATATAAATTAGAAACAATTGTTATTTAACAATTCGATCCTACACAAAATATAAATTAATTTCAAAATATTTGTGGAATTGGCAGCAAGAATAACATCGTTCAAATTGTCACAAAAAAATGTTGGAGAGACATTTTTAAATACACCAAACTTTTGTAACAGCTTTTGCACCCAGAAAATTTTAGTTTCTACATCTGCTAAGCACCTAAATTCTGCTTCAATGGAGGAACGACTCACTGTATTTGTTTTCTATTACTAAAAAAAATTGGATTGCAGTCTAAGTAGACACAATAACCACTGGTATTTCTTCTATTTTCCAAATCACTATCCTAATCCGCATCTGCAAATACAAGAATACGAAGATTAGTAGATTTTGAATATGCTAAACCATGATGATATGTACCTGAGAGATATCGGAGGATGAGTTTTAGAGCTTTCCAGTGATGCTCCTTGGAATTTTGCATGAATTGACTAACCAGATTTACAGAGAATGCAATTTCAAGATGTGTTAAAGTAGCATATTGAAGACCTCCAACAATGATCGACATTTAGTAGAATCCTCAAACTCCGATGAACCTTGAGAGATAAGTGATAAACCCCAATTTGACGGTTTATCTTGTATTAAATTTAGAGTATTTTGTAGACTTTTTCTCACATTTACCCAATGAAATAGCATGGTTTTGTATATTCTCCTTTAATTGTGCTTAAGAGTGAAAACATGCTTTTTAGGACTTAAAATAGCTAAATCTAATTCTTCTTGATTCCATTAGATGCCTTGATATGTTTGTTAAGTGATTTAAGGTTTAGGAGGCAAAGATTGGATCAAGGGAATGAAGAAAGAAGCATGAAAAGTTGGAGAACTCATGAAGAAATGAAAGAACCGGAAAGCTGTCAAGCCGACCTCTTCGCACTTAAATGACCATAACTTGAGCTACAGAGGTTTAAATGATGCGGTTCCAGTTGGGTTAGAAAGCTAACATCCGGGGCTTCGAAACAATATAAGATTTGCCATAGTTGCTACACGTATGGTGGCGCGCATGCGCATAGTACGCGCACGCGCCGTTTCTGCCACCTGATTCACTTAAAGCAAAATGTGGCCAGCGAATTCTAAAGCCTTGTGGGCCCAATCCAACTCATTTCTGATGCTATTTAACCCAAGGAATGAAGAGGGAAACACAAGTTAGTGACCATTAGTTCATTTCCACACATTAGGATTAGTTTAGAAGTAGTTTCTAGAGAGAGAAGCTCTCACTTCTCTCTAGAATTAGGATTATGATTAGGATTAGTTCTTAGATCTTGGTTTTAATCTTTGCTTTCTTCTACGTCTACCTTTCAATTCTTTGTTGTTACATTCATCTTCTTCCATTCCTTTGTTGTAATTTCCTTTATGTTGTTCTTATGCTTTGTTGTAGATCTACTATTGTTCTTTCCATTTTCTTTCAATTCAATAAGAGGTAATTCATAATAATTGTTCTTCTTTTCTTTTCTATTGTTGATCTCTTGCCTTTGTAGTTAGATCTCTCTTTAATTCTTGCAATTTATGTTGTTTACTTTTATTGCCTTTTATGTGTTTGTTGAAATGCCTCTTCTAGATATAATATAGATTTTGTTCCTCTTAGCCTAAGTAGAGTAATTAGTGACACTTGAGTTATCTAATTCCTTTGTTGATTGGTAATTGGAGAGATTGCTAATTGGTTTGGAGTGCATTAAAGCTAGTCTTTCCTTGGGAGTTGGCTAGGACTTATGGCTCAAGTCAATTCATCCACTTGACTTTCCTTTATTTAGTAAGGGTTAAATAAGTGGTAGCAATGAACAATTCTCATCACAATTGAGAAGGATAACTAGGATAGGACTTCTAATTTTCATACCTTGCCAAGAGCCTTTTATAGTTGTTAGTTTATTTTCATTGCTATTTACTTTTCATGCTTCTTATCAAAAACCCCAAAACACATTTCTAACCAATAACAAGGCACTTTATTGTAATTCCTAGGGAGAACGACCCGAGGTTTAAATACTTCGGTTTATAGATTTAGGGGTTTGTACTTGTGACAAACAAATTTTTGTATGAAAGGATTTTTGATTGGTTTAGAAACTATACTTGCAACGAGACTTCAATAGTGAAATTCTATACCATCAAAAAGCCAATCATCAAAATGGCGCCGTTGCCGGGGAATTGCAATGGTGTTATGTTATTGGCTATTGTATATATGTGAATAGTTTGAATATCTTGCCTTTTTTGCTTTGGTTGCTATTTGTAGAATTTTGTTTCTCTTATTTTCTATTAGCTTTTGATTTTTGTTTTCTTTTTCCATTATGAATTCTCATTTTGGCTATGAGTGTGATTACAACTATGTTGTAGGAAGTGGAGATTACAATGAAGAAATGTATCAAGGATGGGATAACAAAAGGTGGGAGGAGCCATATACATGTGATCAATCTTCATGGCAACAACCTTCACTAGTGCACTATGAAGAAGAGCCATTCTATGATGCATATCAATCCAATGGCTATGGTGAATCACCTTGTGACTTTCAAGAACCACCACCATATGCCTATGAACCATATCCTCAACATAACTATCAACCATACTCATAAGCCCTTTCTTACCAACCACCTTCATATGACCCTAATCCATATCCATCCTACCAACAACCTTATGAGCCATATGAACCACACATAGAGCCACCACCACTCCAACATCAATATTTTCAAGAGCCACCCCCTCCACATTATTACCAAGATGAACCACCCCCAATATATGAAAATTTTCAACCAAAAGATGAATTCTACCTTCCACCACAACCTCCCATGGAAGAATACTCATATCCATTGATCCAAGAGCCACATGATCCTAATCATATAATCCAAGAGGAACAAGAGTCAAGGGATCGTCTCAAGGAAGCATTGGATCAATTTCAAGCAACCATGGAGTGTGTTGTGCAACAAGTGGAGAGAGTGGAGAATATTGAACCACCACAATTCTACCAAGAAGAACCACCTTCCTACTATGAACCCTCCCCCCAATTTGATGAACCCTTCCACCCACCCCAACCTCTAATGGATGAAACCCTTGGTGTTCTTGTTCAAGGGCAAGAAGAGATGAAAAGGGATGTGCAAAATTTCATGGCCGCCTTGGATGCGGTAACAAATCAATTAGCCTCCCAATGTTTGAACACTCAAGGAACTCCCATGGCTACATGTGGAGAATCAAATGAAGAACATAGCATGAAGGAGAGATTGGAAATTCCGGTGGGAAATGAGGGAAGTTGCTTTGTATTGGAACAATTGGAGGAAGCTTTAATTGTTGAAGACACGGAAGAAGTGGTAGAAGACTTAGGAGATGCGGAGCCTCCATGGGAACATAGAGTTGAAGAAAACCCCTCCAAGATGATTGAAATTGATGCTAGGGAGGAAAGTGCACATCTTCCAAGGCATATTCCATATGAAGACTTGGATGGGATAGAGAAAGAATTGAGTGCCCATGGCAATGAAGAGCAAGCATCAAGTCCTAGTGGTGGAGAATCCTTTGAACTTGAAGAACCTTCTCCCGGTGCATTTGAAAATGTTGTGGAGGTAAACTTCTTTCACCCTCCTAATTATAGTTTGATTAAGGGAAAAAGGCTTAGATAGTATTGATGAACAAAGGATTGAATTAGAGAAATCTTGTGAAGAGGTGGAAGTCCCTAGAAATAGAAGAACGGGGGTTGGTTATGCTTTGTCAAGATCTTTGGAAGCATCTTTGCCTAGGTTGCCATCTACTCCTTCACTTGGGTGGGTAAGATTCATTTCTATTAGCTTTATTGCCCCGCTTGAGTATGGCTTGCTTGAAACGGATGGTCAACTTAGGATGCTTTGTGGGATGAAGCGTAAGCGAAAGATGTTTCGTGGTTGGCGTTGCAAATCAAGGCTCATTTTGGTTGATACTTCAAGAGTTGAATACAAAGGTGGGAATAATGCTCAAATAGATGGGTCTAGGAGGATTGTTGGCCACTATATAGAGAATTCACCTTACTCACCACCCGGTTGGACTAATAATGATGATCAACTTCAAGACGGGTGTGAAAATAAAGTGTGGGATCCCGGATTAGAAGAAGAGGATCAACTTTGGGAGCCCCAAGCTTGTGAAGAACTCTATCAACACTTGGCTCAATCCATAAGAAATCTTGGGGCACAATGGAGAACCAAGCATTGGTGGGAGTTCCAAGATGAGTACAAGCACAAGCCACCTTGATGAGAAGCTCCCCATAAGTCCAACTTAAGGACAATAAACAAAAGTGCTAGGTGGGAGACACCCCACCATGGTAAAATCCTTTCATTTTCTCTTTTGTACATATTGGTAGAACTAGTTTAATTTCATGTTTAGATTAGTTGGTTGAGTTTAATTAGTATTTTAACATGTTAAATAAGGATTTAGGGTGTTTTGGTAGTAGCTTGGAGGTTTGGAATGCTTTGATTGGTGCAAAAACATAGCAAAAATTTTTGAAATTTTTTTTTGAAAAACAGAGCACCATCCACGCGTGCGCGCACATAACGCGTACGCGCACTGATGAGCGGATATTTTATACGCTTTTTGGGGGTAATTTCATGTAGATTTTAGTATGTTTTAATTAGTTTTTAGTAGAATATTATTAGTTTTTAGGCAAAAATCATATTTCTGGACTTTACTATGAGCTTGTGTGTTTTTCTGTGATTTCAGGTATTTTCTGGCTGAAATTGAGGGAGCTGAGCAAAAATCTGACTTAGGCTGAAAAAGGACTGCTGATGCTGTTGGATCCTGACCTCCCTGCACTCGGAATGGATTTTCTGGAGCTACAGGAGTCCAATTGGTGCGCTCTCAACGGCGTTGGAAAGTAGACATCCAGGGCTTTCCAGCAATATATAATAGTCCATACTTTGCGTGAAGATAGACGACGTAACTTGGCATTGAACGCCAAGTTCATGCTGCTGTCTGGAGTTAAACGCCAGAAAAACGTCATGATCCGGAGTTGAACGCCCAAAACACGTCATAACCTGGAGTTTAACGCCAAGAAAGGCCTCTACTCGTGGATAGCTTTAGTCTCAGCCCCAGCACACACCAAGTGAGCCCCAGAAGTGGATTTCTGCACCAATTATCTTTGTTTACTCATTTTCTGTAAACCTAGGTTACTAGTTTACTATTTAAACAACTTTTAGAGACTTATCTTGTACCTCATGACATTTTCAGATCTGAATTTTATACATTTTGACGGCATGAGTCTCTAAACTCCATTGTTGGGGGTGAGGAGATCTGCAGCGTCTCGATGAATTAATGCAATTGTTTCTATTTCACTCAAACGTGTTTATGGTCCGATCTAAGATGTTTATTCGCGCTTAATTGTGAAAGAGGTGATGATCCGTGACACTCATCACCTCCCTCAATCTATGAACGTGTGTCTGACAAACACCTCCGTTCTACATCAGACTGAATGAACTTCTCTCAGATTCCTTAATCAGAATCTTCGTGGCATAAGTCGGAGTGATGGCGGCATTCATGAGAATCCGGAAAGTCTAAACCTTGTCTGTGGTATTCCGAGTAGGATTCTAGGATTGAATGACTGTGACGAGCTTCAAACTCCTGAAGGCTGGGCGTTAGTGACAGACGCAAAAGAATCAATGGATTCTATTCCAACCTGATTGAGAACCGACAGATGATTAGCCGTGCTGTGACAGAGCATAGGAACGTTTTCACTGAGAGGATGGGAAGTAGCCACTGACAATGGTGACACCCTACATGCAGCTTGCCGTAGACGTGCTTTACAAACAATTGAGTTAAATATTACATTGCAGAAATTCAGAGGACAAAGCATCTCCAAAACTCCAACATATTTCTCATTACTGCACAACAAGTAACGCTATTATTCCCTTTTTCTTCTTACAATTTTAAATACTTTGACTTCTTACAATTAAATCCAAATAACCTTATTGGCCCCCTGACTAAGATTAATAAAATAAACATTGATTGCTTCAAACCAATAATCTCCGTGGGATCGACCCTTACTCACGTAAGGTATTACTTGGACGACCCAGTGCACTTGCTGGTTAGTTGTGCGAATCACAAATTCGTGCATCAAGTTTTTGGCGCCGTTGCCGGGGATTATTGAGTTTGAACAATTGAAGGCATATTTTATTTCTTAGATCAGGAATAATTTATTTTTATAGAGTCATTAAATTCTGATAGGATAATTTCTTTTCAAAAATTTCTTTTCAAAAAAAAAATTATTTTTCTTAACTAATTGTTAATTTTTCGTGAGTTTAGTGTCTTATTCTAAGTTTGGTGTTAATTGCATATTTGATATTTTTCTTTAAATTTTCGAACTTGTGTTCTTTGTTCTTCATTGATCTTCAAGTTGTTCTTGGTTATTTTTCTTGTTTGATCTTGAGTTTTTCTTGTTTTGTGTCTTTTCTTGTTTTTCTTGTGCTTTTTCAAAATATTAACTTTCAAAAATTATACTTTTATCCACAAAAATAATACATCTTTAAAATACATTACATTTTTAACACAGTTGGTTATAGCGTTGGCTTATGTTCTTGGCAATTGGGCACCAGTTCTTTTGAAAATCTTTTTCAAAAATAATTTTTCTTGATTTAATCTGTGCCAAACTTTAAGTTTGGTGTTTTCTTGTTAATTTTGATATAATTTTCGAAAATTTGTCTTGGTTTTCTAAAAATTTTAAGTTTGGTGTTCTTTCTTTTGTTCTTGGTGTTCTTGTGAATCTTCAAGGTGTTCTTGAGTCTTTCTTGTGCTCTGATCTTAAAATTTTTAAGTTTGGTGTTCCTTGGTGTTTTCCCTCCAAAAATTTTCGAAAATAAGGAGCATTGGATCTAAAAATTTTAAGTCTTGTGTCTTTTGTGTGTTTTTCTCTTTCATCATAAAATTCAAAATTCAAAAAAATATATCTTTTCTAACTAATTTTAAACTATATTTTCGAAAATTTTCTATAAAAATTCAGATTTCAATTTCAAAATATTTTCAATTTCTTCTTTTTGTTTCGTTTTTATTTTATTTTAAAAAAAAATAAAAAATAAAAAATATATAAATTTTTATAAAATAAATAATATCAACATACATATCATCTCTTTTATTCCATCATGGAATTAAGTGGGAATGAACAGTCCAGGAGGACTCTGGGGTCATATGCTAACCCCACTACTGCTTCATATGGGAGTAGTATCTGTATACCCTCCATTGGAGTTAGTAGCTTTGAGTTGAATCCTCAGCTCATTATCATGGTGCAGCAAAACTGCGAGTATTCTGGTCTTCCACAGGAAGAACCTACAGAGTTTCTGGCACAATTCCTACAAATTGCTGACACAGTACATGATAAAGAAGTGGATCAGGATGTCTACAGATTATTACTGTTTCCATTTGCTGTAAAAGATCAAGCTAAGAGGTGGTTAAATAACCAGCCTAAGAACAACATAAAAACATGGAAACAGCTGTCAGAAAAATTCCTGAATCACTATTTCCCTCCAAAACGGATGACACAGCTAAGGCTAAGCATCCAAGGCTTCAAACAAGGAGATAATGAATCCCTTTATGATGCCTGGGAGAGATACAAAGAGATGCTAAGAAAATGCCCCTCTGAAATGTTTTCAGAATGGGTGCAATTAGACATCTTCTACTATGGGCTTACAGAAAAAGCTCAGATTTCTCTAGACCACTCAGCTGGTGGATCTATACATATGAGAAAAACAATTGAAGAAGCTCAAGAGCTTATTGATACAGTAGCCAGAAATCAACATCTGTACCTAAGCAGTGAATCTTCCATGAAAGGAGAAGCTAAAACAGTAACTGCTGAACTCAGTCCGATGGATCAGGCTAATGAATTTAATCAGCAATTAGACTTTCTAACTCAGCAGCTGGACGAATTCAAGGAAATATTACAGGAAACAAGAATGGCTAACAGGAATATGGAAGTGCAATTAAAGCAGACAGAAAAGTAACTGTCAAAACAAATAGCAGAAGAATGCCAAGCAGTTCAATTAAGAAGTGGGAAAACATTAAATACCTCACTTCAAAGCAGCAGGAAACCAAGAAATGAACAATTGGTTACTCAAAATCCCTCTGAGGATAGTCAGAGCCCAGAGAGGAATAAAGCTGGCGTTGAACGCCCAGACCATGCTCATTTCTGGCGTTCAACGCCAGAAACAAGCATGAATCCGGCGTTGAACGCCCAAAGGGAACATGGTTCTGGCGTTCAAACGCCAGTAACAAACAAGGAGGTGGCGTCTAACGCCACTCCAGCTTCCACCCTTGGCATTCAAATGCCAGTGGCGGATCAGTCATATACAAGTGCTGATGACAACCCTTCTAAAAAGGCTTCCCAACCCACTCCTGTAGGTAATAAACCTGCAGCAACTAAGGTTGAGGAATACAAAGCCAAAATGCCTTATCCTCAAAAACTCCGCCAAGCGGAACAGGATAAGCAATTTGCCCGCTTTGCAGACTATCTCAGGACTCTTGAAATAAAGATTCCGTTTGCAGAAGCACTTGAGCAAATACCCTCTTATGCTAAGTTCATGAAAGAGATCTTAAGTCATAAGAAGGATTGGAGGGAAACTGAAAAAGTTTACCTCACTGAAGAATGCAGTGCAGTCATTCTGAAAAGCTTACCTGAGAAGCTTAAAGATCCTGGGAGCTTTATGATACCATGCACATTAGAGGGCACTTGTACCAAGCAAGCTTTATGTGATCTTGGGGCAAGTATCAATCTAATACCTGCATCTACTATCAGAAAGCTTGGTTTGACTGAAGAAATCAAACCAACCAGGATATGTCTTTAACTTGCTGATGGCTCCATTAAATACCCATCAGGAGTGATTGAAGACATGATTGTCAAGGTTGGGCCATTTGCCTTTCCTACTGACTTTGTGGTGCTGGAAATGGAGGAGCACAAGAGTGCAACTCTCATTCTAGGAAGACCTTTCCTAGCAACTGGCCGAAGCCTCATTGACGTCCAAAAAGGGGAAGTAACCTTGAGAGTCAATGAGGAGGAGTTCAAGTTGAATGTTGTCAAAGCCATGCAACATCCAGACACCCAAAATGACTGCATGAGTGTTGATATTATTGACTCTCTGGTAAGAGAGGTCAATATGACTGAGAGTCTCGAATCAGAACTAGAGGACATCTTTAAAGATGTTCAGCCTGATCTGGAGGAATCAGAGAGAATAGTAGAACCTCTGAAAATCCCTCAGGAAGAGGAAAGACCTCCTAAACCCGAGCTCAAACCATTACCACCTTCCCTAAAATATGCATTCCTGGGAGAAGGTAATACCTTTCCTGTGATCATAAGCTCTACCTTAGAGCCACAGGAAGAGGAAGCACTAATTCAAGTGCTAAGGACACACAAGACAGCTCTTGGGTGGTCCATCAGTGATCTTAAGGGCATTAGTCCAGCCAGATGCATGCACAAGATCCTATTGGAAGGTGACGCCAAACCTGTAGTCCAACCACAAAGGCGGCTGAACCCAGCCATGAAGGAAGTGGTGCAAAAGGAGGTCACTAAATTACTAGAGGCTGGGATTATTTATCCTATTTCTGACAGCCCCTGGGTAAGCCCTGTCCAAGTCGTCCCTAAAAAGGGAGGCATGACAGTAGTTCACAATGAAAAAAATGAACTGGTTCCTACAAGAACAGTTACAGGGTGGCGTATGTGTAATGATTATAGAAGGCTCAATACAGCCACCAGAAATGATCATTTTCCTTTACCATTCATAGACCAGATGCTAGAAAGACTAGCAGGTCATGAATACTACTGCTTCCTGGATGGATATTCAGGTTATAATCAAATTGCAGTAGACCCCCAGGATCAGGAGAAAACAGCATTCACATGTCCTTCTGGAGTATTTGCATACAGAAGGATGCCATTTGGCCTGTGCAATGCACCTGCAACCTTTCAGAGGTGCATGCTCTCAATTTTCTCTGATATGGTGGAAAAATTTCTGGAAGTCTTCATGGATGACTTTTCAGTGTTTGGAGACTCATTCAGCTCCTGCCTTAACCATTTAGCACTTGTTCTAAAGAGATGCCAAGAGACTAACCTGGTTTTAAACTGAGAGAAGTGTCACTTTATGGTGACTGAAGGAATTGTCCTTGGGCACAAAATCTCGAACAAGGGGATAGAGGTGGATCAAGCTAAGGTAGAGGTAATTGAAAAATTACCACCACCTGCCAATGTTAAGGCAATCAGAAGCTTTCTGGGGCATGCATGATTCTATAGGAGGTTTATAAAGGATTTTTCAAAAATCGCCAAACCTCTGAGCAACCTGCTAGCTGCTGACACGCCATTCATCTTTGATAAAGAGTGTCTGCAGGCATTTGAGACTCTGAAAGCTAAATTGGTTACAGCACCAATCATCTCTGCACCAGACTGGACATTACCATTTGAATTGATGTGTGATGCCAGTGACCATGCCATTGGTGCAGTGTTGGGACAGAGGCATGACAAGCTTCTGCACGACATTTATTATGCCAGCCGTGTTCTAAATGATGCACAGAAGAATTACACAACCACAGAAAAAGAGTTACTTGCAGTGGTTTACGCCATTGATAAATTCAGATCCTATTTAGTAGGATCAAAAGTGATTGTGTACACTGATCATGCTGCTCTTAAATATCTACTCACAAAGTAGGATTCAAAACCCAGACTCATAAGATGGGTATTGCTTTTGCAAGAGTTTGATATAGAAATAAGAGACAGAAAAGGGACAGAGAATCAAGTAGCAGATCACCTGTCCCGAATAGAACCAGTAGAAGGGGCGTCCCTCCCTCTCACTGAGATCTCTGAAACTTTTCCGGATGAGCAACTCTTTGCCATCCAGGAAGTGCCATGGTTTGCAGACATTGCAAACTACAAGGCAGTAAGATTCATACCCAAAGGGTACAGTAGGCTGCAATCAAAGAAATTGATCACAGATGTAAAGTACTATCTTTGGGATGAACCATATCTCTTCAAGAGATGTGCAGACGGAGTAATCCGTAGATGTGTGCCTAAAGAAGAAGCGCAGAAAATTCTATGGCATTGCCATGGATCACAGTATGGAGGACATTTTGGAAGTGAGCGAACAGCCACAAGAGTCCTCCAATGTGGCTTCTACTGGCCTACTCTCTATAAAGATTCCCGAGCATTTGTACTTAATTGTGACAGTTGCCAAAGATCTGGCAATCTGCCTCACAGTTATGCCATGCCTCAACAAGGAATCTTGGAGATTGAGTTGTTTGATGTATGGGGTATTGACTTCATGGGACCTTTCCCACCATCATACTCAAACACTTATATTCTGGTGGCAGTGGATTATGTATCCAAATGGGTGGAGGCTATTGCAACACCCACTAATGACACTAAAACAGTGTTAAAATTCCTCCAGAAACACATCTTCAGCAGATTTGGTACCCCTAGAGTATTAATCAGTGATGGGGGCACTCATTTCTGCAATAAATAGCTTTACTCTGCTTTGGTTCGTTATGGAGTTAGCCACAGGGTAGCCACTCCATACCATCCACAGACTAATGGGCAAGCTGAAGTCTCAAATAGAGAACTCAAAAGAATCCTGGAACGGACTGTAATTAACCGTAGAAAGGATTGGGCAAGAAGCTTGGATGATGCTCTGTGGGCATACAGAACAGCATTCAAGACCCCTATAGGGACCTCTCCATACCAGCTTGTGTATGGAAAGGCATGTCACTTGCCAGTGGAACTGGAACACAAGGCCTACTGGGCAACCAGATTCCTAAACCTTGATGCCAAGTTAGCTGGAGAAAAACGATTGCTCCAGTTAAATGAGCTAGAGGAATTTAGACTCAATGCTTTCGAGAATGCAAAAATTTACAAGGAGAAAGCAAAAAGATGGCATGATAAGAAATTGTCATCCAGAGTCTTTGAGCCAGGGCAGAAAGTTCTGCTATTCAATTCTAGGCTCAAATTATTCCCTGGGAAATTAAAATCCCGGTGGAGAGGTCCATATGTAATTACAAGTGTATCACCATATGGATACGTAGAGCTTCAGGATAATGAATCTAACAAAAGGTTCATTGTTAATGGACAGAGAGTTAAACATTATCTTGAAGGCAACTTCGAGCAAGAATGCTCAAAACTGAGACTTGATTAGAGCTCAGTGGTAGTCCAGCTAAAGACAATAAAGAAGCGCTTGCTGGGAGGCAACCCAGCCATTTACAAAGTTTATTTACTAATTAAATAAATTTTCTTTTTTACAGGTATGAGTCCAAGTATCTTCAAAGGTGAAATAGCAAATGGTTGAAGTCACAGAGTTACAGGGAAATTTGGAAGCTCACTGGCGTGAGAAAGCCAGTAAGAAACACTTTGGGCGTTGAACGCCCAAAAGAAGCACCCACTGGGCGTTTAACGCCAGTAAGGGTAGCCATCTGGGCGTTAAACGCCAGAAAGGAGCATCTTCTGGGCGTTAAACGCCAGAAAGAAGCACCTTCTGGGCGTTTAACGCCAGTCTGCTAGCATCCTGGGCGTTCAGAAAAACGCCCAGTGACAAAGGACTTCCTGGCGTTCAACGCCAGAAAGAAGCATCAGCTGGGCGTTGAACGCCCAGGAGAAGCAGCATTTGGGCGTTAAACGCCCAAAACATGCATCGTTTGGGCGTTTAACGCCAGGATGGTGGGGAGGAGGTAAAATTTGTTTTTCTTTATAATTTTTCTAAATTTTTATGTTTCAATTCATGATTTCTTGCATAAACATGTTTCAAAATGTCATCCTTCAATTCCAAAATTTTTAATCCTAATTTCTAAAAAAAACACTAATTTCTAAAATCCCTTTTTCAAAAATATCAAATATATCTTAATTCATAAACCCAAATCTTTTTCCAATCCAAATCTTTTTCAAATCTTTTTCAACTCATCATATCTTTTGGATTTCAAAATTGCCTCTCCCTCTATTCCTCTGCTGTCATTTCTTTTGCTTGAGGACAAGCAAACCTCTAAGTTTGGTGTGAGTTGCCATGATCACTGAGCTAAAACTCATCAAGATCATGGCACCTAAGGGAACAAGAAGAGCAAGGATGTGAACTTAAGGGAGCTGAAGCGTCAGAAATTAATTCTTGAAGGCACCCTACAGACTAGAGGAACATCCACTTCCCAAAATACAGGTTGTTAAGTTCTAATTCTAGCTTTAACTCTGTGATAGTATTATTATAGGATTTTACCTTAGAAGTTATATAGGAGTAGTAGTAATTAGCATATCTATTTTGGTTTTATTTCCAATTAAGTTATAATTTATTTTTCCCATCATCATCAAACATGAATAAAATAGTAGATTTGTAGAATAAAGAGGCAATTTAATTTTTTTCGAGTTCTTAATAAGGAAAATTCTAATTATTTATATGTGGTGGCAATACTTTTTGTCTTCTGAATGAATGCTTGAACAGTGCATATTTTTGATCTTGTTGTTTATGAATGTTAAAATTGTTGGCTCTTGAAAGAATGATGAACAAAGAGAAATGTTATTGATGATCTGAAAAATCATGAAATTGATTCTTGAAGCAAGAAAAAGCAGTGAAAAAGCAAAAGCTTGTGAAAAAAAAAAGTGGCGAAAAAAAAATATAGAAAGAAAAAGAAAAAGCAAGCAGAAAAAGCCAATAACCCTTAAAACCAAAAGGCAAGGGTAAAAAGGATCCAAGGCTTTGAGCATCAATGGATAGGAGGGCCCAAGGAAATAAAATCCAGGCCTAAGCGGCTAAATCAAGCTGTCCTAACCATGTGCTTGTGTCATGAAGGTCCAAGTGAAAAGCTTGAGACTGAGTGGTTAAAGTCGTGATCCAAAGCAAAAAGAGTGTGCTTAAGAGCTCTGGACACCTCTAACTGGGGACTCTAGCAAAGCTGAGTCACAATCTGAAAAGGTTCACCCAGTTATGTGTCTGTGGCATTTGTGTATCCGGTGGTAATACTGGAAAACAAAGTGCTTAGGGCCACGGCCAAGACTCATAAAAGTAGCTGTGTTCAAGAATCAACATACTTAACTAGGAAAATCAATAATACTATCTGACTTCTGAGTTCCTATGGATGCCAATCATTCTGAATTTCAAAGGATAAAGTGAGATGCCAAAACTGTTTGGAAGCAAAAAGCTACTAGCCCCGCTCATCTAATTAGAATCTGAGCTTCACTTAAAACTCTGAGATATTATTGCTTCTTGATTTCTTTTTATCCTCTTTTATTCATCTAGTTGCTTGAGGACAAGCAACAGTTTAAGTTTGGTGTTGTGATGAGCGGATATTTTATACGCTTTTTGGGGGTAATTTCATGTAGATTTTAGTATGTTTTAATTAGTTTTTAGGCAAAAATCATATTTCTGGACTTTACTATGAGCTTGTGTGTTTTTCTATGATTTCAGGTATTTTCTGGCTGAAATTGAGGGAGCTGAGCAAAAATCTGACTTAGGCTGAAAAAGGACTGCTGATGCTGTTGGATCCTGACCTCCCTGCACTCGGAATGGATTCTCTGGAGCTACAGGAGTCCAATTGGTGAGCTCTCAACGGCGTTGGAAAGTAGACATCCAGGGCTTTCCAGCAATAGATAATAGTCCATACTTTGCGTGAAGATAGACGACGTAACTTGGCGTTGAACGCCAAGTTCATGCTGCTGTCTAGAGTTAAACGCCAGAAAAACGTCATGATCCGGAGTTGAACGCCCAAAACACGTCATAACCTGGAGTTTAACGCCAAGAAAGGCCTCTACTCGTGGATAGCTTTAGTCTCAGCCCCAGCACACACCAAGTGGGCCCCAGAAGTGGATTTCTGCACCAATTATCTTTGTTTACTCATTTTCTGTAAACCTAGGTTACTAGTTTACTATTTAAACAACTTTTAGAGACTTATCTTATACCTCATGACATTTTCAGATCTGAATTTTATACATTTTGACGGCATGAGTCTCTAAACTCCATTGTTGGGGGTGAGGAGCTCTGCAGCGTCTCGATGAATTAATGCAATTGTTTCTATTTCACTCAAACGTGTGTATGGTCCGATCTAAGATGTTTATTCGCGCTTAATTGTGAAAGAGGTGATGATCCGTGACACTCATCACCTCCCTCAATCTATGAATGTGTGTCTGACAAACACCTCCGTTCTACATCAGACTGAATGAACTTCTCTCAGATTCCTTAATCAGAATCTTCGTGGCATAAGCCGGAGTGATGGCGGCATTCATGAGAATCCGGAAAGTCTAAACCTTGTCTGTGGTATTCCGAGTAGGATTCTGGGATTGAATGACTGTGACGAGCTTCAAACTCCTGAAGGCTGGGCGTTAGTGACAGACGCAAAAGAATCAATGGATTCTATTCCAACCTGATTGAGAACCGACAGATGATTAGCCGTGCTGTGACAGAGCATAGGAACGTTTTCACTGAGAGGATGGGAAGTAGCCACTGACAATGGTGACACCCTACATGCAGCTTGCCGTAGACGTGCTTTACAAACAATTGAGTTAAATATTACATTGCAGAAATTCAGAGGACAAAGCATCTCCAAAACTCCAACATATTTCTCATTACTGCACAACAAGTAACGCTATTATTCCCTTTTTCTTCTTACAATTTTAAATACTTTGACTTCTTACAATTAAATCCAAATAACCTTATTGGCCCCCTGACTAAGATTAATAAAATAAACATTGATTGCTTCAAACCAATAATCTCCGTGGGATCGACCCTTACTCACGTAAGGTATTACTTGGACGACCCAGTGCACTTGCTGGTTAGTTGTGCGAATCACAAATTCGTGCATCACGCACCTGAGCATTTTTTTGACCATCCACGTGGACGCGCACTGTACGCGTATGCGTGGATGCAAAAATTCGACCCCAGCCAAAAACCCGAGAGTTAGGCCTGCACTGTGCGAACATTGGGCCTAAGGCACAAGTCTATGCACGTGTGCGTACACCTGGCGCGTACGCGCACATGATCTTAAATTCGCAATGCACGCGCACGCACACTGTGTGCGCGCGCGTCGATTGCACAATTGGCACCCCCGGTACTTTTACCCGAGAGTTGTGCCAGACTTGGGCCGACACTATGCCTCCGGCCTAACTCGATGCACGCGTGCGCGCACTTGGCGCGTACGCGTCCTTCGACCAATATACCCATCGACGCGTAAACGTGCATGACGCGCACGCGTCGGTAAAAAAAAAAAGAAAATGAAAAAAAAGAGTTTTTTTTCTCATCTTCCATTTTCTTTTGTTCACTGCATTCGCATACTTCTACTCTTTCCATTTTCATTTTGTTTCTATAGCATGTTTTCCGTTTTTTTTTCTAAGTGTCATTTCAATAATGGTGTTGGATTCTTACACTCAATTGTTGAGAAATTCTTGCATTAATTTGGTGCCTCTTGACTTGTTTGATATTGTTGGGTGATGAAACTTTTAAATCAATGCTTCATTTTGTATGACTCTTATGTTCTTTGTGCATTGATATGACCTTATATTGTCTTTCATGGCCCACTCTCTCTTGTTCAAACTTGATGCTCATCATGCTCTTCATGCTTTGACCTTACTCTTGCATCAAGTATCATTGATATGCCATTTTCTCTTATTGTTTCCTCCTCTACATGTTGTAGCTACCATGTAGTAGAGAACCATACTCCTACTTGGCATTAACCCCCGCCTATGCTCTATTTGCTTTGATATCTTTGTTATAGGCTTAACTTTCTTTCTTTTTCTTTCCTTTTAGGTTGGCCACCAAGGAGGGAGAAAGGAAGAGCTGTTAAATGGGGCAACAAACAAGTCATCTGCACAACCTTTTGAAGGAGCTCATCAATTGTAGCAACCCGTCCACCTTGCTCTTCCTTGCATGCACCAAGGACGGTGCAATCTTCAAGTGTGGGGAGGTCGTCTGACTGATCTCTATGGGTAACAATTTTCTTTTTCAACACCAATGTTAGTTAGTTATTGCATTTGCATGATAGGTTGCATGTTAGTTAGAATTTGTACATATTTTACTACCTTCTTCTTATTAGGACTACTTGGTTAGGATGATGATTTCTTTTCCAAGAAACTGTTTTAGGGCAACCTACCAATTTGAAAAATTTTTGTTGAACTTGCTTGAAAGAATGTATTTTGGAACATGATTTTTGAGCTAAGAACACAAGCTTGTGAGATTTGAGCCTAATGGTGTGGTTACATCTTATAACCACTTATTTTTCCTTCTTGTGTGCATTATTCTCTTTCTATAATTGTAATCTTTGAGTTGTTTGATTCTTCATGTCCATTATTTGGTGTATTCATGCATTTATATGATTGAGGCCATCATTTCATTAGCTCACTTATCCAAATGGCCTTACCTTTTATCTTCCTTTGTTAGCCAATTTTGAGCCTATGCTTAACCCACTTTATTCTTTAATTTAACACATTACAAGCCTTAAAGCGGAAAACAATAAATGTCCTTATTTGGATCTTTGATTAGCTTAGGCTAGTGTGTGTGAGTATCATTCAAGTGTGGGAATCTTGGGACATTGGGTGAATAAAAGGGTAGTTTTGTATTTTTATTGAAAATATTAGGAATTGGGTACATGCTCATGTATTGATCAAATGTATAGACCTTATACATTGAGGTTCTTGTATATAGAAAGAAAAAAAATGAAAAAAACAAAAGAAAAAGAAAAGAAAAATAATATGTGGTGCACGAAATTGCAATCACACTTTTGTAATCCCGCACAACTAACCAGCAAGTGCACTGGGTCGTCCAAGTAATACCTTACGTGAGTAAGGGTCGATCCCACGGAGATTGTCGGCTTGAAGCAAGCTATGGTTATCTTGTAAATCTTAGTCAGGATATCAGAAATTATCAGGATTAATTGTGAAGAGTAAAAGAACATGAAATAAGTACTTGTTTTGCAGTGATGGAGAACAGGTTGAGGTTTTGGAGATGCTCCATCTTCTGAATCTCTGCCTTCCTACTGTCTTCTTCTTCAAGCACGCAAGGCTCCTTCCATGGCAAGCTGTATGCAAGGGTTTCACCGTTGTCAGTGGCTACCTCCCATCCTCTCAGTGGAAATGTTCAACGCACCCTGTCACGGCACGGCTATCCATCTGTCGGTTCTCAATCAGGCCGGAATAGAATCCAATGATTCTTTTGCATCTGTCACTAACGCCCCGCCTTCAGGAGTTTGAAGCTCGTCACAGTCATTCAATCATTGAATCCTACTCAGAATACCACAGACAAGGTTTAGACCTTCCAGATTCTCTTGAATGCCGCCATCAGTTCTAGCTTATACCACGAAGATTCTGATTAAAGAATCCAAGAGATATCTACTTAATCCAAGGTAGAACGGAGGTGGTTGTCAGGCACACGTTCATAGTTGAGAATGATGATGATTGTCACGGATCATCACATTCATCCGGTTTAAGAACAAGTAATATCTTAGAATGGAAGCAAGCATGATTGAATGAAAAACAGTAGTAATTGCATTAATCCATCAAGACACAGCAGAGCTCCTCACCCCCAACCATGGGGTTTAGAGACTCATGTTGTAGAAGGTACACAAAGAAACGTGTAAAGTGTCATGAGGTACTGATACAATGTCAAAATATCCTATTAATAGTAAACTAGTAACCTAGGGTGTACAGAAATGAGTAAATGACGTAAAAATCTACTTCTGGGTCCACTTGGTGTGTGCTTGGGCTGAGCATTGAAGCATTTTCGTGTAGAGACCTTTTCTGGAGTTAAAGGCCAGCTTTTATGCCAGTTTGGGCGTTTAACTCCAAGTTTTATGCCAGTTCCAGCGTTAAACGCTGGAATTTCTGAGGCTGTTTTGCCACGCCGGTTTGGGCCATCAAATCTCGGGCAAAGTATGGACTATTATATATTTCTGGAAAGCCCAGGATGTGTACTTTCCAATGCCGTTGAGAGCGCGCCAATTGGGCTTCTGTAGCTCCAGAAAATCCACTTCGAGTGCAGGGAGGTCAGAATCCAACAGCATCTGCAGTCCTTTTCAGTCTCTGAATCAGATTTTTGCTCAGAACCCTCAATTTCAGCCAGAAAATACCTGAAATCACAGAAAAACACACAAACTCATAGTAAAGTCCAGAAAAGTGAATTTTAACTAAAAACTAATAAAAATATACTAAAAACTAACTAGATCATACTAAAAACATACTAAAAACAATGCCAAAAAGCGTATAAATTATCCGCTCATCACAACACCAAACTTAAATTGTTGCTTGTCCCCAAGCAACTGAAGATCAAAATAGGATAAAAAGAAGAGAATATACTATAGATTCCAAAATATCAAGGAAACTTAGCTCCAATTAGATGAGCGGGACTAGTAGCTTTTTGCCTCCGAACAGTTTTGGCATCTCGCTCTATCCTTTGAAGTTCAGAATGATTGGCATCTATAAGAACTCAGAACTCAGATAATGTTATTGATTCTCCTAGTTAAGTATAATGATTCTTGAACATAGCTAGTGTATGAGTCTTGGCTGTGGCCCAAAGCACTCTGTCTTCCAGTATTACCACCGGATACATACATGCCACAGACACATAATTGGGTGAACCTTTTCAGATTGTGACTCAGCTTTGCTAGAGTACCCAATTAGAGGTGTCCAGGGTTCTTAAGCACACTCTTTTTGCCTTGGATCACAACTTTATTTCTTCTTTTTCTTTTTTTTTCGAAATTTTTTTTTGAATCACTGCTTTTTCTTGCTTCAAGAATCAATTTGATGATTTTTTAGATCCTCAATAACAGTTCTCTTTTTCCTCATTCTTTCAAGAGCCAACAATTTTAACATTCTCAAAACAACAAATTCAAGAGACATATGCACTGTTCAAGCATTCATTCGGAAAACAAAAATTATTGTCACCACATCAAACTAATTCAACTAGTTTCAAGGATAAATTTCGAAATCCTGTACTTCTTGTTCTTTTGTGATTAAAGCATTTTTCATTTAAGAGAGGTGATGGATTCATAGGACATTCATAGCTTTAAGACATGAATTTTAAATTTTATTAATTATGAATTAAAAACAAGACTCAAAAATAAATATAAGATGAGACTAGAAAATAAAAATAGAAAACAAAAATTTAAATAGGCTCCTAATGATAGAGGTTTTCACAGAGTTAGGACTCAACAACCTTGATTTTGAGAAGTAGATGCTCCCTCAACTTGAGATGAGAGCTTTTGGCATTTCAACTCTTGGAGTTCACGCCCTTGCTTCTCTTGTACCTTCAGTAATTTGCAGAGCATGCAGTTCTGATTCTGTTGTTCTTCCTTCAGTTGCTCCATAGTTTCTTGTAACTTGATGATAGATGCTTCTAGGCTAGTCCAGTAGTCAATTTTAGGAAATTCAGGGAGGAACTCCTGCGCCCTCCTTTTGATAGAGTTGTCTTGCATTTGTCCTTCCATTGACTTCTTGGTGATTGGATGTTCAATGGGTATGAATTCATCTACTCCCATTTTTACCCCAGCCTCTTTACAGAGCAAGGAGATCAAGCTTGGGTAAGCCAATTTGGCTTCAGTGGAATTTTTATTTGCAATTGTGTAGATCTCACAAGCAATCACATGATGAACCTCCACTTCTTTTCCAAGCATAATGCAATGAATCATCACTGCTCTCTTGATAGTGACCTCAGAACGGTTGCTAGTGGGCAATATGGAACGCCCAATAAAGTCTAGCCAACCTCTTGCAATTGGTTTGAGGTCTCCTCTCTTGAGTTGGTTTGGGACACCCTTAGAATTGGTTATCCACTTAGTTCCAGGGAGGCATATGTCCTCTAGAACTTGATCCAACCCTTTATCTGCTCTCACCATTCTCCTATTAAAGGATTCAAGATCATCTTGCAGTTGAGGCAATTTGAAGATTTCTCTTATTTTGTCCAGATGGAAGTACATAACTTTTCCTCTGACCATGGTTCTGTAGGTATGGTAAGCAGTTCCAGTCATTCTCTGCTTATCTGTTAACCACAGATTTGAGTAGAATTCCTGAACCATATTCCTTCCAACCTTTATCTCAGGATTGGTTAGAACTTCCCATCCTCTGTTTCGAATTTGCTCTTGGATCCCCGGATATTCATCTTCTTTCAGATCAAATTTAACTTCCGGGATCACCGACCTCAGACCCATTATTTTGTGATAATGGTCTTCATGTTCTTTGGTTAAGAACTTCTCTTGATTCCAAAGATTCTTTGGATTATTCTCTTTCTTTCCTCTTAAATTGGTTTGTTTTCCCTTAGGAGCCATGATCTTGATGAATCTTGGCTTAGTGATCACGGAAAAGCACACCAAACTTAGAGGTTTGCTTGTCCTCAAGCAAAAGAAAGGAAAGAAGAGAGAGAGAGGAAGAGCAAATTCGAATGGTGTGGGGAATGAGGGGGGCCAAACGTGTATTTATAAAGTGGGGAGGAGAGATTTCGAAAAAAAGAAAATTTTTTAAGGAGATTTGAGAAGATATGGAAAGAAATTGAGAGAAGGGTGAGTTTTTGAACAAAATTTGGGATTGATTTGAGGGATTTGAAGAATGATTTTAGATTTTTGAAAATTTGAAAGTGAATGATGAAAGGTTGAGATGCATTTATGTAGAAAAGTATGGGTAAGAAAAGGAAAGTTTGAAAAAAATTGATTTGAAAACAAAATCTTGGTCTCCCCACCTTTCTGGCGTTAAACGCCCAGAATGGCACCCATTCTGGCGTTTAACGCCCATTTGTTGCCCCTTTTGGGCGTTTAACGCTCAGCCAGGTGCCCTGGCTGGCGTTAAACGCCAGAATTCCTTTATCACTGGGCGTTTTTCTAAAACGCCCAGGATGCTGCACACCTGGCGTTAAACGCCCAGAATGGTGCCCATTCTGGCGTTTAACGCCCAAAATGGAACCATTCCTGGCGTTAAACGCCCAGAATGGTACCCATTCTGGCGTTTAACGCCCAAAATGCCCCTTACTGGCGTTTTTTCGCCAGTAAGCTCTTTTTCTCTGCTTTTTGAGCTGAATCCTTCTGTAACTCTGTGAATTCCTTCATTTTTGATACTTGCCTTTGTAAAACAAAACATATAACCTGCTAATGACTGGGTTGCCTCCCAGCAAGCGCTTCTTTACTGTCTTTAGCTGGACTTTTACTGAGAATCACTCAAGTCTCAGTTTTGAGCATTCCTGCTCAAAATTGCCTTCAAGATAATGCTTGATTCTCTATCCATTAATAATGAACTTTTTGTCAGAATCAGTATCCTGAAGCTCAACATATCCATATGGTGACACTCTTGTAATCACATACGGACCCCTCCACCGGGATTTGAGTTTTCCTGGAAACAATTTGAGCCTAGAGTTGAAGAGCAGAACTTTTTGTCCTGGCTCAAAGACTCTGGTTGACAACTTCTTGTCATGCCACTTCTTTGCCTTTTCCTTATAAATTTTTGCATTTTCAAAGGCATTGAGTCTGAACTCTTCTAGCTCATTTAGCTGGAGCAATCTTTTTTCACCAGCTAACTGAGCATCCATGTTTAGGAATCTGGTTGCCCAGTAGGCTTTATGTTCTAGTTCCACGGGTAGATGACAGGCCTTCCCATACACCAGTTGGTATGGAGAGGTTCCTATAGGAGTCTTGAATGTTGTTCTGTATGCCCACAGAGCATCATCCAAGCTCTTTGCCCAATCCTTTCTTCGGGCTATCACAGTCCGTTCCAGGATTCTTTTTAGCTCTCTGTTAGAGACTTCAGCTTGCCCATTTTTCTGTGGATGATACGGAGTTGCCACTTTGTGGCTAATTCCATATCTAACCATAGCAGAGTATAGCTGTCTATTGCAGAAATGAGTGCCCCCGTCACTGATTAGTACTCTGGGAACACCAAATCTGCTGAAGATGTGTTTCTGGAGGAATTTCAGCACGGTCTTGGTATCATTAGTGGGTGTAGCAATTGCTTCTACCCACTTAGATACATAGTTCACTGCCACCAGAATGTAAGTGTTTAAGTATGATGGTGGGAATGGACCCATGAAGTCAATTCCCCATACATCAAACAATTTTGTCTCTAATATCCCTTGTTGAGGCATGGCATATCCGTGAGGTAAGTTACCAGCTCTTTGGCAACTGTCACAGTTACGCACAAACTCTCGGGAATCTTTATAGAGAGTAGGCCAGTAGAAGCCACATTGGAGGACTTTAGTGGCTGTTCGCTCACTTCCAAAATGTCCTCCATACTGTGATCTATGGCAATGCCATAGGATCCTTTGTGCTTCTTCTCTGGGTATACATCTACGGATCATTCCGTCTGCACATCTCTTAAAGAGATATGATTCATCCCATAGGTTGTACTTGGCATCTGAAATTAATTTCTTTCTTTGCATTTTGCTGTACTCCTGGGGTATGAACCTCACAGCTTTATAATTTGCAATATCTGCAAACCATGGAGCTTCCTGAATGGCAAAGAGTTGCTCATCTGGGAAAGTCTCAGAGATCTCAGTAGAAGGGAGGGACGCCCCAGCTACTGGTTCTATTCGGGACAGATGATCAGCTACTTGGTTCTCTGTCCCTTTTCTGTCTCTTATTTCTATATCAAACTCTTGCAGAAGCAACACCCATCTTATAAGCCTGGGTTTTGAATCCTGCTTTGTGAGTAAGTATTTAAGAGCAGCATGGTCAGTGTACACAACCACTTTGGACCCCACTAGGTAGGATCTAAACTTGTCAATGGCATAGACCACTGCAAGTAACTCTTTTTCTGTGGTTGTGTAATTCTTCTGTGCGTCATTTAGAACACGGCTGGCATAATAAATGACGTGCAAAAGTTTGTTATGCCTCTGTCCCAACACTGCACCAATGGCATGGTCACTAGCATCACACATTAGTTCAAATGGTAATGTCCAATCTGGTGCAGAGATGACTGGTGCTGTGACCAGCTTAGCTTTCAGGGTCTCAAATGCCTGCAGACACTGTGTGTCAAACACAAATGGTGTGTCAGCAGCTAGCAGGTTACTCAAAGGTTTTGCAATTTTCGAAAATCCTTTATAAACCTTCTGTAGAATCCTGCATGCCCCAGAAAGCTTCTGATTGCCTTAACATTGGCAGGTGGTGGTAATTTTTCAATTACCTCTACCTTTGCCTTATCCACCTCTATTCCCCTGCTTGAAATTTTGTGCCCAAGGACAATTCCTTCAGTCACCATAAAGTGACATTTTTCCCAGTTTAAAACCAGGTTAGTCTCTTGGCACCTTTTCAGGACAAGTGATAGGTGGTTAAGACAGGAGCTGAATGAGTCTCCATATACTGAGAAGTCATCCATGAAGACTTCAAGAAATTTCTCCACCATATCAGAGAAGATGGATAGCATGCATCTCTGAAAGGTTGCAGGAGCATTACACAGACCAAAAGGCATCCTCCTGTAGGCAAAAACGCCAGAAGGACAAGTAAATGCTGTTTTCTCCTGGTCCTGAGGATCTACTGCAATTTGGTTGTAGCCTGAATAGCCATCCAAAAAGCAGTAATAATCATGACCAGCTAGTCTTTCTAGCATTTGGTCTATGAATGGTAAAGGAAAATGATCCTTTCTGGTGGCTGTATTGAGCCTTCTGTAGTCAACACACATACGCCATCCTGTGACTGTTCTTGTAGGAACCAGTTCATTTTTTTCATTATGAACCACTGTCATGCCTCCCTTTTTGGGGACAACTTGGACAGGGCTCACCCAGGGGCTATCAGAAATAGGATAAATAATCCCAGCCTCTAGTAATTTAGTGACCTCTTTCTGCACCACCTCCTTCATGGCTGGATTTAGCCTCCTTTGTGGTTGAACCACTGGTTTGGCATTCTCCTCCAACAGGATCTTGTGCATGCATCTAGCTGGGCTAATGCCCTTAAGATCACTTATGGACCACCCAAGAGCTGTCTTGTGTGATCTTAGCACTTGAATCAGTGCTTCCTCTTCCTGTGGATTTAAATCAGAGCTTATAATCATTGGAAAAGTGTCACCCTCTCCCAGAAATGCATACTTCAGGGATGGTGGTAGTGGTTTGAGTTCAGGTTTGGGAGGCTTATCCTCCTCCTGAGGAATTTTCGAACATTCCTTTGTTTCCACTGATTCTTCTTGATCAGGTTGAGCATCTTTGAAGATGTCCCCAAGCTCTGATTCTAGGCTTTCAGTCATATTGATCTCTTCTACCAGAGAGTCAATAATGTCAGCGCCCATGCAGTCATTTGGTGTGTCTGGATGCTGCATAGCTTTTACAGCATTCAACTTGAACTCATCCTCATTGACTCTCAGGGTTACTTCCCCTCTCTGTACATCAATGAGAGTTTGTCCAGTTGCTAGGAAAGGTCTTCCTAGAATGAGAGTTGCACTCTTGTGCTCCTCCATTTCCAGCACCACAAAGTCAGTTGGAAAGGCGAATGGCCCAACCTTGACAATCATATCCTCTATTATGCCTGATGGATATTTAATGGAGCCACAAGCAAGTTGGAGGCATATCCGGGTTGGTTTGACTTCTCCAGTCAACCCAAGCTTTCTGATAGTGGATGCAGGTATTAGATTGATGCTTGCTCCAAGATCACATAGGGCTGTCTTGGTGCAAGCACCTTCTAATGTGCATGGTATCATAAAGCTTCCTGGATCTTGAAGCTTTTCTGGTAAGCTTTTTAGAATGACTGCACTGCATTCTTCAGTGAGAAACACTTTTTCAGTTTCTCTCCAATCCTTCTTATGACTTAAGATTTCTTTCATGAACTTAGCATAAGAAGGTATTTGCTCAAGTGCCTCTGCAAACGGAATCTTTATTTCAAGAGTCCTTAGATAGTCTGCAAAGCGGGCAAATTGCTTATCCTGTTCCGCTTGGCGGAGTTTTTGAGGATAAGGCATCTTGGCTTTATATTCTTCAACCTTAGATGCTGCAGGTTTATTCCTTACAGAAGTGGTTGAAGAAGCCTTTTTAGAGGGATTACTGTCAGCACTCTCAGGTGTCTGATCCTCCCTTGGCTTCTGAACGCCAGGATTGGGTGGAAAATGGGCGTTTAACGCCAACTTTTCCCCCTTTTCTGGCGTTTGAACGCCAGAACTGGGCAAGGAATGGGCGTTTAACGCCAGTTTTCCTTCCCTCTCTGGCATTTGAACGCCAATAACATTCCTCTCTGGGCTCTTACTGTCCTCAGAGGGATTTTGAACAGTGGTTTGGTTATCCCCTGTCAATTGTTCATTGTTTGGCTTTTTGCTACTTTGAGCAGTGTTATTCAGTGTCTTCCCACTCCTCAGTTGAACTGCTTGACATTCCTCTGTTATCTGTTTAGATATTTGCTGTTTTGCTTGATTCAACTGCAGTTCTATGTTCTTGTTAACAACTTTAGTTTCATGGAGCATCTCTTTAAATTCTGCTAACTGTTCTGTCATCCGGAGCAATTGTTGATTAAGCTCAATCATCTGTTCTTAAGGATTAGGATCAGTGACTACTGTCATGACTTCCTCTTTTGGAGAGAGCTCATTGCTAGAGTACAAATATTGATTTCTAGCAACAGTGTCTATAAGCTCTTGAGCCTCTTCAATTGTCTTCCTCATGTGGATAGATCCACCAGCTGAGTGGTCTAAAGACATCTGAGCTTTTTCTGTGAGCCCATAGTAGAAGATGTCTAACTGTACCCACTCTGAAAACATTTCAGAGGGGCATTTTCTTAGCATACCTCTATACCTCTCCCAGGCATTATAAAGGGATTCATTATCCTCTTGTTTAAAGCCTTGGATGTCCAGCCTTAACTGTGTCATCCTCTTTGGAGGGTAAAAGTGATTCAGGAATTTGTCTGATAACTGTTTCCATGTTTTTATGCTTGCTGTAGGTTGGTTATTCAACCACCTCTTAGCTTGATCTTTTACAGCAAATGGAAACAGTAATAGTCTGTAGACATCCTGATCCACCTCTTTATCATGTACTGTGTCAGCAATTTGTAAGAATTGTGCCAGAAACTCAGTAGGCTCTTCCTGTGGAAGACCGGAATACTGGCAATTTTGCTGCACTATGATAATTAGTTGAGGATTTAGCTCAAAGCTGCTTGCTTTGATGGGAGGTGTACAAATGCTGCTCCCATATGCAGCTGTAATGGGGTTAGCATATGACCCCAGAGTCCTTCTGGACTGATCAATCCCACTTAGGTCCATAATGGATAAAGGGAAATGATATGGATTGCAAATAGATAAATTTTGTTTTTTTTTGAATTAACCGAAAAAAATAAAATAAAACAAAAGGAAAATAAAAAAATCGAAAATCAAAAAGAGAATAAGATCAAAGCAAATTGAGAACTGAATCAATTAGTTAATTAAAAAGATTTTGAGATTAGCAATTAGAGAGATATGATTGAAAAATTTTTATGAAAAAGATTTGATTTTTGAAAAGAGGAAAGAGAAAAACAACAAAATGACACTAAACTTAAAATTTTTAGAAAATCAAACACTAATTTTCGAAAATTTTTAAGGGAAAAACACAAAGAGGACACCAAACTTAGAATTTTTAAAGATCAAAAAGAAACTAAGGACATGCAAATTCGAAAAACTAAAAGAAAACAAAAGCATGCAATTGACACCAAACTTAAAATATGAAGTAGACTCAACTAAAAGACTCTAAACCAACAAAAATAAACAGTCCTAATCTAAGCAACAAGATAAGCCGTCAGTTGTCCAAACTCGAACAATCCCCGGCAACGGCGCCAAAAACTTGGTGCACGAAATTGCAATCACACTTTTGCAATCCCGCACAACTAACCAGCAAGTGCACTGGGTCGTCCAAGTAATACCTTACGTGAGTAAGGGTCGATCCCACGAAGATTGTCGGCTTGAAGCAAGCTGAGGTTATCTTGTAAGTCTTAGTCAGGATATCAGAAATTATCAGGATTAATTGTGAAGAGTAAAAGAACATGAAATAAGTACTTGTTTTGCAGTGATGGAGAACAGGTTGAGGTTTTAGAGATGCTCCATCTTCTGAATCTCTGCCTTCCTACTGTCTTCTTCTTCAAGCACGCAAGGCTCCTTCCATGGCAAGCTGTATGCAAGGGTTTCACCGTTGTCAGTGGCTACCTCCCATCCTCTCAGTGGAAATGTTCAACGCACCCTGTCACGGCACGGCTATCCATCTGTCGGTTCTCAATCAGGCCGGAATAGAATCCAATGATTCTTTTGCGTCTGTCACTAACGCCCCGCCTTCAGGAGTTTGAAGCTCGTCACAGTCATTCAATCATTGAATCCCTCTCAGAATACCACAGACAAGGTTTAGACCTTCTGGATTCTCTTGAATGCCGCCATCAGTTCTAGCTTATACCACGAAGATTCTGATTAAAGAATCCAAGAGATATCTACTTAATCCAAGGTAGAACAGAGGTGGTTGTCAGGCACATGTTCATAGTTGAGAATGATGATGATTGTCACGGATCATCACATTCATCCGGTTTAAGAACAAGTAATATCTTAGAATGGAAGCAAGCATGATTGAATGAAAAACAGTAGTAATTGCATTAATCCATCAAGACACAGCAGAGCTCCTCACCCCCAACCATGGGGTTTAGAGACTCATGTTGTAGAAGGTACACAAAGAAACGTGTAAAGTGTCATGAGGTACTGATACAATGTCAAAATATCCTATTAATAGTAAACTAGTAACCTAGGGTGTACAGAAATGAGTAAATGACGTAAAAATCCACTTCTGGGTCCACTTGGTGTGTGCTTGGGCTGAGCATTGAAGCATTTTCGTGTAGAGACCTTTTCTGGAGTTAAACGCCAGCTTTTATGCCAGTTTGGGCGTTTAACTCCAAGTTTTATGCCAGTTCCAGCGTTAAACGCTGAAATTTCTGAGGCTGTTTTGCCACGCCGGTTTGGGCCATCAAATCTCAGGCAAAGTATGGACTATTATACATTGCTGGAAAGCCCAGGATGTCTACTTTCCAATGCCGTTAAGAGCGCGCCAATTGGGCTTCTGTAGCTCCAGAAAATCCACTTCGAGTGCAGGGAGGTCAGAATCCAACAGCATCTGCAGTCCTTTTCAGTCTCTGAATCAGATTTTTGCTCAGAACCCTCAATTTCAGCCAGAAAATACCTGAAATCACAGAAAAACACACAAACTCATAGTAAAGTCCAGAAAAGTGAATTTTAACTAAAAACTAATAAAAATATACTAAAAACTAACTAGATCATACTAAAAACATACTAAAAACAATGCCAAAAAGCGTATAAATTATCCGCTCATCAATATGGAAAAGAAAAAGAAAAAAATAGAAAAATAAAGAAAAAGAAGAAAAAGAAAGAAATAAAAAAGGGACAAAATGCCCCAAAGCAAAGTGTAGCTCAATAAATTCAATGCATGAGTGTTGTGAAATGAAAAGAAATTGCATGAGTATGTGAAAAAGTGAGAAATGGGTAGTTAGGTTAGCTTTGAAATTGTATAGGATGTCATAGGTTAGGTGGGAAGTCTAAGCCTATCAAAGATTCAAACTTCAACCTCACTTGACCAAATATGCATCCTACCTTAACCCTAGCCCCATTACAACCTAAAGAAAAGACCTCATGATAATTGTATGCGTGCATTAAATAATTGTTGATTGTTAGATGAAAAACAAATCTTGGAAAGCATGATTAGGTGAGAATTGAGTGAATCAACCCCAAACACCAAGCGAATAGAGTGCAAACACTTCCGGTGAGGGTTCGATGCTCAATTCCTTGATTCCCGGCTTTCATGAGCATTCTTCTTGCAAGTCTTCTTGAACTTCACTTTTATATTTAAATTGGTAGGACTCATGAAACATTATATGATCTTAAGCCTTACTTGTGCATGTATGTCTTGTAGATTGATTTATTTTTAACCAAGTAGGTAGAATCATTTTGCATTTAGTTGCATGCATATAGTTTCTTTGCTTTGAATAAGTGTCATATCCTTTATTTCATTCTTGGATTAGCATGAGGACATGCTAAGGTTTAAGTGTGGGGAGGTTGATAAACCCCAATTTGACGGTTTATCTTGTATTGAATTTAGAGTATTTTGTAGACCTTTTCTCACATTTACCCAATGAAATAGCATGGTTTTGTATATTCTTCTTTAATTGTGCTTAAGAGTGAAAACATGCTTTTTAGGACTTAAAATAGCTAAATCTAATTCTCCTTGATTCCATTAGATGCCTTGATATGTTTGTTAAGTGATTTAAGGTTTAGGAGGCAAAGATTGGATCAAGGGAATGAAGAAAGAAGCATGAAAAGTTAGAGAACTCATGAAGAAATGAAAGAACCGGAAAGCTGTCAAGCCGACCTCTTCGCACTTAAATGACCATAACTTGAGCTACAGAGGTCCAAATGATGCGGTTCCAGTTGGGTTAGAAAGCTAACATCCGGGGCTTCGAAAAAGATATAAGATTTGTCATAGTTGCTACATGTATGGTGGCGCACACGCGCATAGTATGCGCACGCACCGTTGCTGCCACCTGGTTCACTTAAAGCAAAACGTGGCCAGCGAATTCTAAAGCCTTGTGGGCCCAATCCAACTCATTTCTGATGCTATTTAACCCAAGGAATGAAGAGATAAACACAAGTTAGTGACCATTAGTTCATTTTCACACATTAGGATTAGTTTAGAAGTAGTTTCTAGAGAGAGAAGCTCTCACTTCTCTCTAGAATTAGGATTATGATTAGGATTAGTTCTTAGATCTAGGTTTTAATCTTTGCTTTTTTCTACTTCTACCCTTCAATTCTTTGTTGTTACATTCATCTTCTTCCTTTCCTTTGTTGTAATTTCCTTTATGTTGTTCTTATGCTTTGTTGTAGATCTACTATTGTTCTTTCCATTTTCTTTCAATTCAATAAGAGGTAATTCATAATAATTGTTCTTCTTTTCTTTTCTATTGTTGATTTCTTGCCTTTGTAGTTAGATCTCTCTTTAATTCTTGCAATTTATGTTGTTTACTTTTATTGCCTTTTATGTGTTTGTTGAAATGCCTCTTCTAGATATAGTATATATTTTGTTCCTCTTGGCCTAAGTAGAGTAATTAGTGACACTTGAGTTATCTAATTCCTTTGTTGATTGGTAATTGGAGAGATTGCTAATTGGTTTGGAGTGCATTAAAGCTAGTCTTTCCTTGGGAGTTGGCTAGGACTTATGGCTCAAGTCAATTCATCTACTTGACTTTCCTTTATTTAGTAAGGGTTAAATAAGTGGTAGCAATGAACAATTCTCATCACAATTGAGAAGGATAACTAGGATATGACTTCTAATTTTCATACCTTGCCAAGAGCCTTTTATAGTTGTTAGTTCATTTTCATTGCTATTTACTTTTCATGCTTCTTATCAAAAACCCCAAAACACATTTCTAACCAATAACAAGGCACTTTATTGTAATTCCTAGGGAGAACGAACCGAGGTTTAAATACTTCGGTTTATAGATTTTAGGGGTTTGTACTTGTGACAAACAAATTTTTGTATGAAAGGATTTTTGATTGGTTTAGAAACTATACTTGCAACGAGACTTCAATAGTGAAATTCTATACCATCAAAAAGCCAATCATCAATAAGTTTCAGAGTTGATAACATAAGAGTTGGTAAACTTTTGAACCATTCATTTGAGCTCTATGTAAGAGGTCCAGAATATAGTTATACTAGAAAATGTGTAAATCACCATTAGGTAGTTTATTGAATTATAAACCAAGAAACTAAGAAAGTAGTTATGAGAAAAAAAGGGTTTGAAAAGGGTTTGAAAAGTAAATGTCAAGAAATTAAATGACAAGAAATTAAAAAACAAACAAGGAATTCAAATGCTAAAAAGGTATCTTTGCAAAGATTGAGAGTCAAGGAATTGCAATCCAAGTTATTAACCACAAACATGATAATTAAGAAGAGTTAATCCCACTTCGTCATCCCCTAATATCGAGAGAAAGTCAAATGAACATAATTGATCTTAATCCACAAGTCCTAACCAACTCACTAATTAGACCTAGTGAAAGACTAGTGTCAGTGGAAACAAAACCAACTAACAATCCTAAATTACTAATCAATATTGAACATCAATAACTCAAGGTCACCTAAGTCCTCAATTCCAAGCCAAGAATGCAAAAATATACTTTAGAACTAAAGAAGGCATTTCAACAAACACTTGGAATACATAAAATGAAAACATGATAAATTACAAGAATTATAAAATCTATAACTACCAAAACAAGAGAGCAATAACAACAAATCAAATAAGCAACATTAAACAAGAAAAATCTCAAATTGAATTAAAGGAAAGTGAAATTCAACAAGTGTTCAATAACTAAAATTAACCAAAATTGAGAAGCTAATAAGTAAAACTAAGGGAATTAAGATACTAGAGCATGAAAATATAAAGAAAACTAAACTAAAACAAAGATCAAAACCTAAAACTAAGAAAAAATTAAACTAAGAAATCTTAAATTCTAGAGAGAAGTTGGAGCTTCTCTCTCTAGAATTCTATCTAAAACATCATCCTAAACTACACTATACTATGGGTTGGTTAAATCCGCTTGCATTTTTGCTTTCAAATGCTTCAAAAATGAGGCACGAGATTAGGGTCATGCGTACGCGCGAATTGCGAATGATGCATACGCATGACCCATGCATACATACAACTATGAAAATCTCCAATATTCATTTCTTCATGATTCCTCTACTTTTGCATGTATTTTTTTTCATTTCTTTAAGTCATTCTTACCTTCTAAATTTTCAATCACTCAACAAACACATCAAGACATCAAATAGGATAGAAGTAAATTAAATTTAGCAATTTAAAAGCATAAAAAGCATGTTTTTAACACTAACGCATAATTAAGAAGAATTCACAAAAACAAGCAATTTCAATGAATAAAGGCATGATAAATTGATAAAATCTAATCTTTTCGATAAAAAATTCATCGTAAAATATGAATTTATTAATGCATCATATAGATATCATCCAATGTGTCGTTTAAAAAGGTATTATTGAAGTTGAATTGCCTAAGAAGCCAGCCTTTGGTTACACTAATAGAAATCACAATTTTAATGGTAAAAGGGTCTTATAACATGACTAAAAATCTTATTAAAATCCAAACTTTCAACCTAATGACACCTTTTTGCAACTAGTCTTGCGTTATATTTCTTAATTGTGTTATCTGGAGCTCCTTTCATAGCACACACCCACTTATATCCAGTGACTGTGGCATTGAGAAGGGGTGCAATGAGATGCCAAGTGTTGTTCTTCAGTAAGGCATTGACTTCTTGCATAGCTTCCAGCCAAGGAGAAGAATTCAAGTTCTGTTTTAAGGTTTTTTTTGTAGATGTCGTGTAAGGTCATGAGTAGACACAACAACAGTAAAGGCTTTTGGTTTGTAAATGCCTGATTTCGACCTTGTGATCATACTATGTTGATTTTGAGTATATTGAGAGGAGGCTTATTGAATAATAGGAGCTCTTGGAAGTTGAATTTCTATTCCTGGAATTGTAATAGCAGTAGAAAGATCTTGTGAAGGGGAAAATAAGGTCTATGGTGAAGAAGTGACATGAGTGGAAGGAATTGAATCAGAAGAGATTAATGTGGGAGGAGAATTTGGAGATTACACAGTCTAAACAGTTGGAATATGTGGAGGTAAAATAGGAGATGGATATTTGGAGGGAGAATCTACATTGTTAGTTCTTGAAGCAGCAAATAGAAATGAAAAAGGAAATAACTATTCATCAAAGATAATATTTCTGGCAATATAATTTTTTTTCTTGAGATGTAAGGCACTTAAAACCTTTAAACTGAGGGGGCATAACCGACAAAAAAATATTGTTGAAACCTATAATCCATTTTATGAGTGTTGAAAGGTCTAAGATGAGGATAGCATGCACAACCAAAGACTTTGAGCATGCTGTAATTTGGTTTCACATTATGTAACATCTCATAAGGTGATTTGTAGTTCAAAACTTTGGTAGGGAATCGATTTATCAAAATGGCAGAGGTTAAAAAGGCATCTTCCCAAAAGGAAAAAGGAAGTTTGGCAGTGGCAAGAAGAGATAAACCCATCTCAACCAAGTGCCTATGCTTCCTTTCAACAACTCCTTGTTGTTGATGAGTGTACGCGCAAGACAATCGATGCACAATTCCCGTTTTTTGCAAAAAATACTTGAAATTAGATGACAAAAATTATTTTTCATTGTATGTTTGAACTTGTTTTAAAGAAAACCAATTTGCTTCTCCTTTAAGATTTTAAACTGTTTAAAGATTTCAAATACTTGAGATTTAGTTTGAAGCAAATATATACAAGTATATCTATTATAGGTATCAATAAAACTTGCATAATATCTAAAACTATATCTAGATTCACTAGGAGTTTGACCCATACTTCAATTAAAACAAATTATAAAGAAGAATTACATGTAGTTTCAAAATGAGGGAAACGAGGAACATGCATTTTAGCCATGCAACAGTGATCACAAACAAAAGATTCATATTTTTCATTATTATGAAATAGGAATATTACATTATTTTAGGATAGTTTTAACAATAGAGGAAGAAGGGTGTCCAAGCCTTCTATACCAAAGAGTAATATTGAATTTACAATTTGCTAAAAAAGAAGACTGAATAATATCATTTTGATCTAAAAATTGAGAAACACACAAATTTTCAAAAGCATATAATCCATTCTTAAGAGTTCCTTGAAGAAGAATGTACTTGTTGGCATGTGATTTCACGCAAAAATGAAAAAGGTGAAATTCAAAGAAAATATTATTATCTAAACAAAATTTAGAAATGCTTAAAAGCTTTTTAGCAATTTCAAGTATATGTAATAGATTTTTAAGAAGAAAAACTCTTTGAGTTAGGGTAATGTAAGACAGAAATTTCATATTGAGAAATAGATATACCAAAATCATTTACATTGAATAATTGGTCAGGGATAATATATTCATCAGATGAGATAAAATTTTGAAGATCATGAATC
The DNA here is from genome assembly GCF_003086295.3 of Arachis hypogaea. Classification (NCBI taxonomy): domain Eukaryota; kingdom Viridiplantae; phylum Streptophyta; class Magnoliopsida; order Fabales; family Fabaceae; genus Arachis; species Arachis hypogaea. The sequence continues at coordinate 29,767,677 of NC_092044.1, read as the reverse complement.
AAGTGATAACTGGCACCCGAATCTAGATACCAGGTACTATCAGCAATTGAAGATGTTGAAGTAGATGTCAAATAAGAATGTGGATGATGGAATATAGTAGATGGGAGGTGGAGGTTGATTTTCAATGTTAGAATTGAAGGATGAAGATTGATTTCCATGACAAGTTTGATTAAAACAATAGAAGCATGTAAGTGCAGAATGACCAGATCTATTGCACACTTGACAGTGAAGGCAATTAATTGCTTACTAGGAATTTTTGCCTCCTCTACCAAATCTGCCTCCACGGCCACCTCTTCGACCATTGAAGCCTCTTCTAGAGAATCTTGAATTGGAAAATTGAGATTGAGCAAGCTAAGACTTTATTATACCTAAGGATATTTGTTTATACTTTTTAATTATTTCATCATGTGAAACCGATAAAGTCTTAACTTCACCAATATTAAAGAGCTCTGTCTTTGCTTGTACTAGAGAAATGCATATTGAATAATATTTTGGTAGACAATCACATATTGCTTTAATGTGTGTTTCTGTAGTTACATCATAACCAAGAGAGATGAGAGAATCTACCAGTTTCTTGATATTCTTGAGATATTGAAATATCGATTGGGCATTCTTCTTGGTATTCTTCAATTGTGCCCTAATTTGCTTGATTTTTGATTTTATAGATTCTGCAAATAATTGATGAATTCTTTTCTAAATCTAAAGAGCATATTTTCATGCAACCATTTTATTTTTGTAGAAGCTATCAATTGATGCAAGAAGCCACAAACTCAAATTGTAATAATGTAGAAGTCATTCTGAATGCTTGGAAGAAACTGTACTAGCTGCTTGAGCTGCATCAGATTCATATTTTTGGGGTCCTTTGCCTTCAATATGTTCTTCAAGATTTTGATCCTTGTTGGTAAAAAGAGCCAATTGTTCTCATGTAACAAAGTTGGTATCATCCAACTTGTTAAGAACAAGTTGTAAAAGAGATTTGTTGTTGTTGTTTCAAGAATTTGGAACGATCAAAGCCATGGATCAGAACCTATTGCTCTAGATACTATCTGAATTATATAGCAGTGATATGTAATCAGAGAATTAGAGAGTAGAGAATATAATACCATACCACACAAAACTTTACGCTATAGTCGTAAATAAAAAGTGGTGAGGTATTACGACCTCTAAAACTTGAAAGTACGTACAAAGTAATTGAAGAATAATGATATATCTAGGAGCATGTGAAGAAAAGATGACATAATAAATAATCACATCGCACTTAAAACATTGAAGATATAAGGCGTCGATATACAGAAAATATATATATATATATATATATATATATATATATATATATATATATATATATAGGATTCCAAAAGAAATACATAGCAAGCACTAGCGTCGACCTGCGAAGACAAGGTTGGCTAAAAGGTATAATACAGCCAAGAAGTAAACAAAATACAACATGTTTCTCCATAAATCAACCTCTAAGAGGGATATACAAGTATGTTCAAAAGTGGAGAATGTAAATACACTAAGTACAGAATAAAATTCCAAAAAAAAAGCAGTCTTCACTTTCCACAGAGAGTCTGGCAGCTCAACAAGGTGCATCATGTCATGTATCTGAAAATAACAAAATCTGATAACGGGTGTGAACCCGATGGTTTCTAGTAGGATAATAATTCTAAATAGCGACTATGTAAAAAGATATGAACCCGTTAGGCAATCCAAAACTCCAATCAACACAAGGTTCAAGCCTAGCGATCCACTAATCCCAATAGGATTATTAGACTAACTCTCAACTGAATTAGTGATTTTAGATTCTCAACTCTACTCAATACAAGTCATAAGTTATACTAGTGATCTCAATGCTCAACCCGAAGCAAGTGAGACAAGCCCACAACCCTTGCATCTACCCAGACAACTCAAATATCAATTAAACACATTTTCATCATGCAATCATTAACATCGCATCAAGCACAACCCTCAGCGTCACCATCATTAGCATAAGGGATCTCTCAGTTGTTCAAACACATACAAAACAATACAAATAATACACAAATAGAGAGAACAGATAAACCAAATAGCTCAAATAGCATATAGATACAATTATTCAAAAAAGGAAGCCAAATACAAGATGTACACCCAATCAATACACACAAATGCAAATAATGCATGCCTGTCCTACTGGCCATGAGCTCATGCGTCGGTTATATTGGCAGACCCAACAAGAGTAAACAGGATTAACCAACCGTCCTTACCCATAGGTTCCACAAGCAGGCAGGATTCACCAACTGTCCTTGTCCAGAATACGTAAGCAGGATTAACCACTATCCTTGCTTATTACAGTAGTCCATAAATAACAAGGACTCACCACTGTTCATACCGGATACCTCGAACAAATGGGATTAACCAACCGTCCTTGTTTGGAACAAATGTCAGTACATGCGTAAGCGGAATTAACCACCGTCCTTATCTGAAAAACCACAAACAAGAAAGGATTAACCACCATCCTTGCTACGAGCAAATATCAGTTCACAATAAAGTCTTTAATCAGTTTACTGATTCCTTCATCTTGTGAGCAGGATAACACCGCCATCCTCACAACGGGTGGGATAAAACCTCCGTCCCCACAAGTACACCGCAACCACAGAACTAGTGGGATGAGACCTTCGGCCTTGTTCGGTGCAGGTGCCAAGGCAATAACAAATTAGTACGCAAGTGGGATAACACCCAGACCTTGCCAATCCAGCCATTCAAGCCATAATCAATCATTATCAGTGTTCTTTAGTAATTTCATGAGTGATTTAACTCATTAACTCTAATTAGTTATCCATTTCATCATTTCGAATTCATAAACACCTATTCATGTATCAGTTTCCCAATTTCTTAATCATGTGAACGAGATGGAACCTCCATCCTCACCACGGGTGGCATAAAACCATCATCCCCGCAATATTTTCCCCGGTCAACTATGAGTTTATCTGGGATTACTTTAGTTTAAATTATTTGTCTTAGTCACACTTTTTCCAGAGCTTAAAATGAGTTATCAAACTCTATTTAGGGGTTACAGGGATTTACAAGTGTGCTGGGAAGGCTAAACAGTTAAAAATAAGGTTTCTTCAAGAAAATAGGACTTGTGCATATGTGGTGCACGAATTTGCAATCCGTACAACTAACCAGCAAGTGCACTGGGTCGTCCAAGTAATACCTTACGTGAGTAAGGGTCGATCCCATGGAGATTATTGGTTTGAAGCAGGCTATGTTTATTTTATTAATCTTAGTCAGGATGCCAATAAGGTTATTTGGATTTAATTGTAAGAAGTAAAAGTATTTGGAATAAAAAATTGTTACTTTATTAATGGAGAATATGTTGGAGTTTTGGAGATGCTTTGTCCTCTGAATTTCTGCAATGTAATATTCAACTCAATTGTTTGTAAAGTTCCATCCATGGCAAGCTGTATGTAGGGTGTCACCATTGTCAGTGGCTACTTCCCATCCTCTCAGTGAAAACGGTCCAGATGCTCTGTCACAGCAAGGCTAATCAGCTGTTGGTTCTCGATCATGTTGGAATAGGATCCATTGATCCTTTTGCGTTTGTCATCACGCCCAGCAATCGCGAGTTTGAAGCTCGTTACAGCCATTCAATCCTTGAATCCTACTCGGAATACCATAGACAAGGTTTAGACTTTCCGGATCCTCAAGAATGGCCGCCATCGGTTCTAGCTTATACCACGAAGATTCTGATTAAAGAAGCTAAGAGATGCTCATTCAATCTGATGGAGAACGGAGGTGTTTGTCAGGCACACGTTCATGGCTTGAGGAAGGTGATGAGTGTCACGGATCATCACCTCCTTCACAATTAAGTGCGAATGATCATCTTAGATAGGAACACACACACGTTTGAATGAAATAGAAACAATTGCATCAATTCATTGAGACGCTGCAGAGCTCCTCACCCCCAACAATGGAGTTTAGAGACTCATGCCGTCAAAGTGTATAAAATTCAGATCTGAAAATGTCATGAGGTACAAGATAAGTCTCTAAAAAGTTGTTTAAATAGTAAACTAGTAACCTAGGTTTATAGAATATGAGTAAACTAAGATAATTGGTGCAGAAATCCACTTCTGGGGCCCACTTGGTATGTGCTGGGGCTGAGACTAAAGCTATCCACGAGCTAAGGCTTTTCTTGGAGTTGAACTCCAAGTTATAACGTGTTTTGGGCGTTCAACTCCGGATCATGACGTGTTTCTGGCGTTTAACTCCAGACAGCAGCATGTACTTGGCGTTCAACGCCAAGTTGCGTCATCTATCTTCGCGCAAAGTATGGACTATTATATATTGCTGGAACTCCCTGGATGTCTACTTTCCAACGCCGTTGAGAGTGCGCCAATTGGACTTCTGTAGCTCCAAAAGATCCATTCCGAGTGCAGGGAGGTCAGGATCCAACAGCATCAGCAGTCCTTTTTCAGCCTAACTCAGATTTTCGCTCAGCTCCCTCAATTTCAGCCAGAAATTACCTGAAATCACAGAAAAACACACAAACTCATAGTAAAGTCCAGAAATATGATTTTTGCCTAAAAAATAATAATATTCTACTAAAAACTAATTAAAACATACTAAAATCCACATGAAATTACCCCCAAAGCGTATAAAATATCCGCTCATCACAACACCAAACTTAAACTGTTGCTTGTCCTCAAGCAACTAGATAAATAAAATAGGATTAAAAGAAATTAAGAAGTAATAATATTTTAGAGTTTTTAAGTGGAGCTCAGATTCTTATTAGATGAGCGGGGCTTGTAGCTTTTTGTTTCTGAACAGTTTTGGCATCTCCCTTTATCCTTTGAAATTCAGAATAATTGGCATCCATAGGAACTCAGAATTCAGATAGTATTATTGATTCTCCTAGTGTAGTATGTTGATTCTTGAACACAGTTACTTTATGAGTCTTGGCCGTGGCCCTAAGCACTTTGTTTTCCAGTATTACCACCGGATACATAAATGCCACAGACACATGACTGGGTAAACCTTTTTAGATTGTGACTCAGCTTTGCTAAAGTTCCCAGTTAGAGGTGCCCAGAGCTCTTAAGCACACTCTTTTTGCTTTGGATCACGACTTTAACCACTCGGTCTCAAGCTTTTCACTTGGACCTGCATGCCACAAGCACATGGTTAGGGACAGCTTGATTTAGCCGCTTAGGCCTGGATTTAATTCCTTGGGCCCTCCTATCCATTGATGCTCAAAGCCTTGGATCCTTTTTACCCTTGCCTTTTGGTTTTAAGGGCTATTGGCTTTTATTCCTTTTCTTGATCCAATGATTTCTTGTAAATTTTTTTTTCACTGCTTTTTCTTGCTTCAAGAATCAAATTCATGATTTTTCAGATCATCAATAATATTTTTCGTGTTCCTCATTCTTTCAAGAGCCACTATTCATAAAATTCAAGATAAAAATTATGCACTGTTCAAGCATTCATTCAGAGAACAAAAAGTGTTGCCACCACATATAGTTAATTATAATTTTTATTATTAAGAACTCGAAAAAATAAATTACTTCTTTATTCTAATTATCTACTATTTTATTCATGCCTGATGATGATGAGAAAAATAAATTATAACTTAATTGGAAATAAAACCAGAATAGATATACTAATTACTACTACTACTACTATATATATCTCCTAAGGTAAATTTCTATAATAACACTATCACAGAGTTAAAGCTAAAATTAGAACTCAACAACCTGTGTTTTGGGAAGTAGATGTTCCTCTGATCTGTGGGATGCTTGGTCCTTCAAGGATTAATTTTTGGCGCTTCAGCTCCCTTAAATCACGCCCTTGCTCTTCTTGTTCCTTAAGCAGTTTGCAAAGCATGCTACTTTGATTGTTCTGTTCTTCCTTTATTTGGTTCATAGCTTCTTGCAATTTGGAAATAGATGCTTCAAGATGTTCCCAATATTCGAATTGAGGAAGCTCTGGGAGGACTTCCTGTGCTCTCCTCTTGATTGGATCATCCTGCAGCTGTTGTCTGTCCATTGATATTCTAGTGATTGGCCTTTCAACTGAGATATACTCTGTTATTCCCATCTTCACTCCGGCATCTCTGCAGAGTATAGAAATTAAGCTTGGATAGGCCAATCTGGCATCCTTGGAATTCCTGTTTGCTATTTTGTATAGTTCACATGAGATTAGTTGATGGACTTCTACTTCTTTTCCCAACATGATGCAGTGAATCATCACTGCTCTTTTAATGGTAACTTCAGAACGGTTGCTGGTGGGCAATATGGAACGCCCAATAAAATCCAGCCAGCCTCTGGCTACTGGTTTGAGATCTTCTCTTTTGAGTTGATTTGGGATGCCAGTCGTGCTGGTGGTCCACTTGGCTTCGGGGATGCATATATCCTCTAGAATCTTGTCCAGACCTTTATTTACCCTCATCATTCTCCTATTAAAGGAGTCTGGGTCATCTTTCAGTTGAGAAAGCTTAAAGATCTCCCTGATTTTGTCAGGATGGGTATGAACAATCTTTCCTCTGACTAAGGTCTGATGGTCATAGAGGGTAGCTCCAATTATTCTTTGCCTGTCTGTCTGCCATAGATTAGCATAGAAATCCTGAACCATGTTCCTTCCCACTTTCGTTTCAGGATTAGCTAGGATTTCCCAGTTTCTGTTTCGAATTTGTTCTTGGATCTCCGGATATTCATCTTCTTTCAGATCTAACTTGACTTCCGGGATCACTGATCTGTGACTCATTATTTTGTAGTAATGGTCTGAATGTACTTTAGTTAAGAACTTCCCTTGATTCCAAAGTGGCTTTGGAATATTATCTTTCTTGCCTCTTGGGTTGGGTTGTTTTCCTTTAGGGGCCATGATCAAAGTGAGAATATTTTTGTGATCACGGATAAGCACACCAAACTTAGAGGTTTGCTTGTCCTCAAGCAAAAGAGAAGAGAGAAGAGGAATAGGAGGAGAGCAAGTGTAGAATGGTGGATGATGAGAGGGGCGCCGAAAGTGGATATAAAGGGAGGGGGTGGGTATTCGAAAATAAGAAAAAGATATAAGATAAAAGATATGATTTATAAAAGATAAATATTACAAGAAAAGGATATAATTTAAAAAGATATGAATGATATTTAAAAATAAATTTGAAATTTATAATTTGAAAAAGATTTTAAAAGATAATGAAGTTGGGAAATAGCTTGGAGAAAGAGTTGGATTGGATTGAAAATCAATTGTCTTTATGGATTAAGATGCATGTAAAATCTTTGAAATAAGGATTTCAGAAATTATAGATTTTAGAAATTGGGATTAAAATTTTTGAAATTGAAGGATGATATTTGGAAAGATGTATATGTAAGAAATCATGAATTAAAACATAAAAATTAGAAATTTTTTTGAAGAAAACCGAATTTTACCTCCTCCCCACTATCCTGGCGTTAAACGCCCAAACGCTGCATGTTTTGGGCATTTAACGCCCAATTGATGCTCCTCCTGGGCGTTCAACGCCCAGCTGTTGCTTCTTTCTGGCGTTGAACGCCAGGAAGTCCTTTGTCACTGGGCATTTTTTCTGAACGCCCAGGATGCTGTCAATCTGGCGTTAAACGCCCAGAAGGTGCTTCTTTCTGGCGTTCAATGCCCAGAAGATTTCTCACTGGCTTTTCCACGCTAGTGAGCTTCCAGATTCCCCTGTAACTCTGTGAACTCAAACAATTGCTATTTTACCTTTTGAAGATACTTGACACATACCTGTAAAGAAAAGGAAATTTATTTAATTAGTAAATAAACTTTGTAAATGGCTGGGTTGCCTCCCAGCAAGCGCTTCTTTATTGTCTTTAGCTGGACTATTACTGAGCTCTAATCAAGTCTCAGTTTTGAGCATTCTTGCTCAACATTACTTTCAAGATAATGTTTAATTCTCTGTCCATTAATAATGAACTTTTTGTTAGAGTCATTATCCTGAAGCTCTACGTATTCATATGGTGATACACTTGTAATCACATATGGACCTCTCCACCGGGACTTTAATTTCCCGGGGAATAATTTGAGCCTAGAATTGAATAGCAGAACTTTCTGCCCCGGCTCAAAGACTCTGGATGACAGTTTCTTATCATGCCATCTTTTTGCTTTCTCTTTGTAAATTTTTGCATTTTCGAAAGCAATGAGTCTAAATTCCTCTAGCTCATTTAACTGGAGCAATCGTTTTTCTCCAGCTAACTTGGCATCAAGGTTCAGGAATCTGGTTGCCCAGTAGGCCTTATGCTCCAGTTCCACTGGCAAGTGACATGCCTTTCCACACACAAGCTGGTATGGAGAGGTCCCTATAGGGGTCTTGAATGCTATTCTGTATGCCCACAGAGCATCATCCAAGCTTCTTGCCCAATCCCTTCTACGGTTAATTACAGTCCGTTCCAGGATTCTTTTGAGTTCTCTGTTTGAGACTTCAGCTTGCCCATTAGTCTGTGGGTGATATGGAGTAGCTACCCTGTGGCTAACTCCATAACGAACCAAAGCAGAGTAAAGCTGTTTATTGCAGAAATGAGTGCCCTCATCACTGATTAATACTCTAGGGGTACCAAATCTGCTGAAAATGTGTTTCTGGAGGAATTTTAACACTGTTTTAGTGTCATTAGTGGGGGTTGTAATAGCCTCTACCCATTTGGATACATAATCCACTGCCACCAGAATATAAGTGTTTGAGTATGATGGTGGGAAAGGTCCCATGAAGTCAATACCCCATACATCAAACAACTCAATCTCCAAGATCCCTTGTTGAGGCATGGCATAACTGTGAGGCAGATTGCCAGATCTTTGGCAATTGTCACAATTAAGCATAAACACTCGGGAATCTTTATAGAGAGTAGGCCAGTAGAAGCCATATTGGAGGACTCTTGTGGCTGTTCGCTCACTTCCAAAATGTCCTCCATACTGTGATCCATGGCAGTGCCATAAGATCTTCTGCACTTCTTCCTTAGGCACACATCTATGGATTACTCCGTCTGCACATCTCTTGAAGAGATATGGTTCATCCCAAAGATAGTACTTTGCATCTGTGATCAATTTCTTTGATTGCTGCCTACTGTACTCTTTGGGTATGAATCTCACTGCCTTGTAGTTTACAATATCTGCAAACCATGGCACTTCCTGGATGGCAAAGAGTTGCTCATCCGGAAAGGTTTCAGAGATCTCAGTAAGAGGGAGGGACGCCCCTTCTACTGATTCTATTCGGGACAGGTGATCTGCTACTTGATTCTCTGTCCCTTTTTTGTCTCTTATTTCTATATCAAACTCTTGCAGAAGCAACACCCATCTTATAATTCTGGGCTTTGAATCTTGCTTTGTGAGTAGATATTTAAGAGTAGCATGATTAGTGTACAAAATCACTTTTGATCCTACTAAATAGGATCTGAATTTTTCAATGGTATAAACCACTGCAAGTAGCTCTTTTTCTGTGGTTGTGTAATTCTTCTGTGCGTCATTTAGAACACGGCTGGCATAGTAAATGACGTGCAGAAGCTTGTCACGCCTTTGTCCCAACACTGCACCAATAGCATGGTCACTGGCATCACACATTAATTCAAATGGTAATGTCCAGTCTGGTGCAGAGATGATTGGTGCTGTGACCAATTTAGCTTTCAGAGTCTCAAATGCCTGCAGACACTCTTTATCAAAGATAAATGGTGTGTCAGCAGCTAGCAGGTTGCTCAGAGGTTTGGCAATTTTTGAAAAATCCTTTATAAACCTCCTATAGAATCCTGCATGCCCCAGAAAGCTTCTGATTGCCTTAACATTGGCAGGTGGTGGTAATTTTTCAATTACCTCTACCTTAGCTTGATCCACCTCTATTCCCTTGTTCGAGATTTTGTACCCAAGGACAATTCCTTCAGTCACCATAAAGTGACATTTTTCCCAGTTTAAAACCAGGTTAGTCTCTTGGCATCTTTTTAGAACAAGTGCTAGATGGTCAAGACAGGAGCTGAATGAGTCTCCAAATACTGAAAAGTCATCCATGAAGACTTCCAGAAATTTTTCCACCATATCAGAGAAAATTGAGAGCATGCACCTCTGAAAGGTTGCAGGTGCATTGCACAGGCCAAATGGCATCCTTGTGTATGCAAATACTCCAGATGGACATGTGAATGATGTTTTCTCTTGATCTTTTGGATCTACTGCAATTTGATTATAACCTGAATATCCATCCAGGAAGCAGTAGTATTCATGACCTGCCAGTCATTCTAGCATCTGGTCTATGAATGGTAAAGGAAAATGATCCTTTCTGGTAGCTGTATTGAGCCTTCTATAATCAATACACATACGCCACCCAGTAACTGTTCTTGTAGGAACCAGTTCATTTTTTTCATTATGAACCACTGTCATGCCACCTTTCTTAGGGACGACTTGGACAGGGCTTACCCAGGGGCTATCAGAAATAGGATAAATAATCCCAGCCTCTAGTAACTTAGTGACCTCTTTCTGCACCACCTCCTTCATGGCTGGATTCAGCCGCCTTTGTGGTTGAACCACTGGCTTGGCGTCACCCTCCAGTAAGATCTTGTGCATGCATCTGGCTGGGCTAATGCCCTTGAGATCACTGATGGACCACTCAAGAGCTGTCTTGTGTGTCCTTAGCACTTGAATTAGTGCTTCCTCTTCCTGTGGCTCTAAGGTAGAGCTTATGATTACAGGAAAGGTGTCACCTTCTCCCAGGAATGCATATTTTAGGGATGGTGGTAATGGTTTGAGCTCGGGTTTAGGAGGTTTCTCCTCTTCCTGAGGGATTTTCAAAGGTTCTACTATTGTCTCTGATTCCTCCAGATCAGGCTGAACATCTTTAAAGATGTCCTCTAGCTCTGATTCGAGACTCTCATCCATATTGACCTCTCTTACCAGAGAGTCAATAATGTCAACACTCATGCAGTCATTTGGGGTGTCTGGATGTTGCATGGCTTTGACAACATTCAACTTGAACTCCTCCTCATTGACTCTCAAGGTTACTTCCCCTTTTTGGACATCAATGAGGGTTCAGCCAGTTGCTAGGAAAGGTCTTCCTAGGATGAGAGTTGCACTCTTGTGCTCCTCCATTTCCAGCACCACAAAGTCAGTAGGAAAGGCAAATGGCCCAACCTTGATAATCATGTCTTCAATCACGCCTGATGGGTATTTAATGGAGCCATCAGCAAGTTGAAGACATATCCTGGTTGGTTTGATTTCTTCAGTCAAACCAAGCTTTCTGATAGTAGATGCAGGTATTAGGTTGATATTTGCCCAAGATCACATAAAGCTTGCTTGGTACAAGTACCCTCTAATGTGCATGGTATCATAAAGCTCCCGGGATCTTTGAGCTTCTCAAGTAAGCTTTTCAGAATGACTGCACTGCATTCTTCAGTGAGGTAAACTTTTTCAGTCTCCCTCCAATCCTTCTTATGACTTAAGATCTCTTTCATGAACTTAGCATAAGAGGGTATTTGCTCAAGTGCTTCTGCAAACGGAATCTTTATTTCAAGAGTTCTGAGATAGTCTGCAAAGCGGGCAAATTGCTTATCCTGTTTCGCTTGGTGGAGTTTTTGAGGATAAGGCATTTTGGCTTTGTATTCCTCAACCTTAGTTGCTGCAGGTTTATTGCCTGTAGAAGTGGGTTGGGAAGCCTTTTTAGAAGGGTTGTTATCAGCACTTGTATGTGACTGATCCCCTACTGGCATTTGAATGCCAGGGGTGGAAGCTGGAGTGGCGTTAGACGCCACTTCCTTATTTGTTACTGGTGTCTGAACGCCAGAACTGTGCTCCCCTTGGGCGTTCAACGCCGGATTCATGCTTGTTTCTGGCGTTGAACGCCAGAAATGAGCATGGGCTGGGCGTTCAGCGCCAGCCTTGTTCCTCTCTGGGCTCTGATTGTCCTCAGAGGGATTTTGAGTAGCCATTTGTTCATTTCTTGGCTTCCTGCTGCTTTGAAGTGAGGTATTTAATGTTTTCCCACTTCTTAATTGAACTGCTTGGCATTCTTCTGCTATTTGTCTTGACAGTTGCCTTTCTGTTTGCTTTAACTGTACTTCCATATTTCTGTTAGCCATTCTTGTTTCCTGTAGTATTTCCTTGAATTCGGCTAGCTGCTTGGTTAGAAAGTCTAATTGCTGATTGATTTCATTAGCCTGATCCACAGGACTGAGTTCAGCAGTTACTGTTTTAGCTTCTTCTTTTATGGAAGGTCTACTGCTTAGGTACATATGCTGATTTCTGGCAACTGTATCAATAAGCTCTTGAGATTCTTCAATTGTTTTTCTCATATGTATAGATCCACCAGCTGAGTGGTCTAGAGAAATCTGAGATTTTTCTGTAAGCCCATAGTAGAAGATGTCTAATTGCACCCACTCTGAAAACATTTCAGAGGGGCATTTTCTTAGCATCTCTCTGTATCTCTCCCAGGCATCATAAAGGGATTCATTATCTCCTTGTTTGAAGCCTTGGATGCTTAGCCTTAGCTGTGTCATCCGTTTTGGAGGGAAATAGTGATTCAGGAATTTTTCTGACAGCTGTTTCCATGTTTTTATGCTGTTCTTAGGTTGGTTATTTAACCACCTCTTAGCTTGATCTTTTACAGCAAATGGAAATAGTAGTAATCTGTAGACATCCTGATCTATTTCCTTATCATGTACTGTGTCAGCAATTTGCAAAAATTGTACCAGAAACTCTATAAGTTCTTCCTGTGGAAGACCGGAATACTGGCAGCTTTGCTGCACCATGATAATGAGCTGAGGATTCAACTCAAAGCTACTAATTCCAATGGAGGGTATACAGATACTACTCCCATATGAAGCAGTGGTGGGGTTAGCATATGACCCCAGAGTCCTCCTGGACTGTTCATTTCCACTTAGTTCCATGATGGAATAAAGGAGATGGTATATATGTTGATATTATTTATTTTATAAAATAAAATAAAAACGAAATAAATAAAAGAAATTGAAAATATTTTGAATTTGAAATCTGAATTTTTTTTATATAAAATTTTCGAAAATGTAGTTCAAAATTAGTTAGAAAAGATATATTTTTTTTTGAATTTTGAATTTTATGATGAAAGAGAAAAACACACAAAAGAAACAAGACTTAAAATTTTTAGATCTAATGCTCCTTATTTTCGAAAATTTTGGAGGGAAAATCCCAAGGAACACTAAAATTAAAAATTTTATGATCAAAACACAAGAAAGACTCAAGAACACCTTGAAGATTCACAAGAACACCAAGAACAAAAGAAAGAACACCAAACTTAAAATTTTTAGAAAACCAGGACAAATTTTCGAAAATTAAAGAAAAATTAACAAGAAAACACCAAACTTAGAGTTTGGCACAAGATTCAATCAAAGAAAAATTATTTTTGAAAAGATTCCAAAGAAGATATCCAATTATCAAGAACAACTACTAATGCTCCAGCCAATTGGGCAGTAACTTCAGTGTTGATTTTAAAGATGTATTATATTTATGGATAAAAGTATAAATGTTTTTTTTTGAAAGTTAATGTTTTGAAAAAGCACAAGGAAAACAAGAAAAGACACAAAACAAGAAGAACTCAAGATCAGACAAGAAAAATAAACAAGAACAACTTGAAGATCAATGAAGAACAAAGAACACAAGTTTGAAAATTTAAAGAAAAACATAAAATATGCAATTAACACCAAACTTAGAACAAGACACTAAACTCACAAAAAATTAACAATTAACTAAGAAAAATAATATTTTTGAAAAGAAATTTTTGAAAAGAAACTATCCTATCAGGATTTAATGACTCTATAACAATAAAAATAAATTATTCCTAATCTAAGAAATAAAATAAACCTTTAGTTGTTCAAACTCAAACAATCCCCGGCAACGGCGCCAAAAACTTGGTGCACGAATTTGCAATCCGTACAACTAACCAGCAAGTGCACTGGGTCGTCCAAGTAATACCTTACGTGAGTAAGGGTCGATCCCACGGAGATTATTGGTTTGAAGCAGGCTATGTTTATTTTATTAATCTTAGTCAGGATGCCAATAAGGTTATTTGGATTTAATTGTAAGAAGTAAAAGTATTTGGAATAAGAAATTGTTACTTTATTAATGGAGAATATGTTGGAGTTTTGGAGATGCTTTGTCCTCTGAATTTCTGCAATGTAATATTCAACTCAATTGTTTATAAAGTTCCATCCATGGCAAGCTGTATGCAGGGTGTTACCATTGTCAGTGGCTACTTCCCATCCTCTCAGTGAAAACGGTCCAGATGCTCTGTCACAGCAAGGCTAATCAGCTGTTGGTTCTCGATCATGTTGGAATAGAATCCATTGATCCTTTTGCGTTTGTCATCACGCCCAGCAATCGCGAGTTTGAAGCTCGTTACAGCCATTCAATCCTTGAATCCTACTCGGAATACCACAGACAAGGTTTAGACTTTCCGGATCCTCAAGAATGGCCGCCATCGGTTCTAGCTTATACCACGAAGATTCTGATTAAAGAAGCTAAGAGATGCTCATTCAATCTGATGGAGAACGGAGGTGTTTGTCAGGCACACGTTCATGGCTTGAGGAAGGTGATGAGTGTCACGGATCATCACCTCCTTCACAATTAAGCGCGAATGATCATCTTAGATAGGAACACACACACGTTTGAATGAAATAGAAACAATTGCATCAATTCATTGAGACGCTGCAGAGCTCCTCACCCCCAACAATGGAGTTTAGAGACTCATGCCGTCAAAGTGTATAAAATTCAGATCTGAAAATGTCATGAGGTACAAGATAAGTCTCTAAAAAGTTGTTTAAATAGTAAACTAGTAACCTATGTTTACAGAATATGAGTAAACTAAGATAATTGGTGCAGAAATCCACTTCTGGGGCCCACTTGGTGTGTGCTGGGGCTGAGACTAAAGCTATCCACGAGCTGAGGCTTTTCTTGGAGTTGAACTCCAAGTTATAACGTGTTTTGGGCGTTCAACTCCGGATCATGACGTGTTTCTGGCGTTTAACTCCAGACAACAGCATGTACTTGGCGTTCAACGCCAAGTTACGTCATTTATTTTCGCGCAAAGTATGGACTATTATATATTGCTGGAAAGCCCTGGATGTCTATTTTCCAACGCCGTTGAGAGCGCGCCAATTGGACTCCTGTAGCTCCAAAAGATCCATTCCGAGTACAGGGAGGTCAGGATCCAACAGCATCAGCAGTCCTTTTTCAGCCTAACTCAGATTTTTGCTCAGCTCCCTCAATTTCAGCCAAAAATTACCTGAAATCACAGAAAAATACACAAACTCATAGTAAAGTCCAGAAATATGATTTTTTCCTAAAAAATAATATTCTACTAAAAACTAATTAAAACATACTAAAATCCACATGAAATTACCCCCAAAAAGCGTATAAAATATCCGCTCATCAATATGCATCCCTCGTGCGTATGCATGACTTGTAAAATTTTCTGGTTGTGCATATGCACACACTCATATGTATGCATGAGTATTCATACCCTTTCTGTGCTGTGCACACGCACCATACTGTACGTGGGCACGCAGACCAGAAATTCTGGTTTTCAGCATAATCTCAATTTATATTTTTATATTGATTTTTATTCGTTCTTAACTATCTCTATAAAATTTAGATTTTTTCCATTCTTAATCCATTTTAAAGATCTTTTCACTAGCTTTAATCTAAGACAAATTTTTGTTGATTCCAAACTCCGAGCGCCAGGTTATGGCCCGTCGACGTTGGTCAAAAACTCATTTTTTTACCAAATTCTCACTTTTGTTTAGTTTCACCAAACCTCAATAAAATTCAACTACAAACCACTCCAAACCATTTCTAAACCTTTCAAACACTCATTCACTAATTTCCAACTATCTCAAGCCTAACCAAACCCCATTCTAATTCATTTAGTACATCTATTTGCAACAACAACACAAAACACTCATAATTTTAACATTCACAACTAAACCAAAACTAATCATCCAACTCATTATCATCATTTTCAACAATTTATAATATGGTACACCAATGCTTACCTCAACTTACCAAATAGGGAATTCCTCACCCTATCACGACCTTCGGCCCAATTTACATACTAACCATTTTAATAACAACCATACCACACCAAGTCAATTATGCATATCCAATTTCATTCATACCATTATATAGCACTCATCAAACACCCAATTCACATAATCAAACTAAATCACAATCCATCATCAACATATATTATTCAACACTATCCTAGGACAATTAACCTAAGTTTTCATATAGTGTTACATAATACCTATCCAAAATTAAGACCCATACCTTAATGATGGTGGTTTGCCAATACTTGACTTTTCTCACCAAAAGGAATGGACACAAACTTGATCAATTCTCCTCCAAACAAAAGCTCCACCAATCAAACGAGGTAATCGCTCTGCATCAACTCAATCCAAACAACCCAAATTGCACCTAACATCCACCAAGCAATCCAAGCTAATCCATACAATCTAATCACAATAATTATTTCAACATTCATACTAAGATTCTTATAATTAGGGATGATAAAGAGATTAGGCTTCCTTACCTTAACCCACTAAATTTAGTAATGTAAATCACCAAGAACACAAGCTAGAGAACTCCTATAACATCAAAATCACTAAAAATTCTCAATACCCAAGCTCAAAAGACGAAATCAAATTTGAATGAGAATCTAGAGCTAGAATTTCGATTTACTCAACAAATTAATTAGATAGAATTAAAGAGGGTAAGGAGAGCAATGCATGGCAACAAATGACTCATCAATCGGAACTCCAAAGTAAAAGTTATGATCAAATGAAGTTGATGAAGTTAGGGTTTTGCCTCTCCCTTCACTTTTCTCTTTTTGAATCCGTGGCTCTCTCTTAAAATGAAGAGAATGAGCTCAAATTTGTTAAGTTCGTGGGTTATATATACTTGGGCTTGGGTCCAAGTGTGGCCCAACTCATGTTCTTAGCCCTTTGACCCAACTTTGGGCCAAAACTTTTAAAATAAGTGCTTGGACTTTCGTTCTAAATATTTTTTCTTATCATTTTCACATTTTTAATTTTTCTCACTCGCAATACATGACAGATTTAACCTCGTACAAACAATTTTAATGCTAGTATACGTTTTTCCTAAAATAATTATATTTTTATGCTCAATTTAATTTTCTTAATTAAATTTTCACCGGTAGTCTCCAAATTATAAATTTTTAATTTTCTAATCCTTCTTATTTATAACTAATTTATTAATTAATTATTCAACATTTATCTAAATTTTACAGAGACGATGAGACTTGTATTAGAGAGAATTAGTTGTGTACTATTCTATGAATAGTAGTGGTAATATTTATAGATATATCAGGGACTTGTATTATAAGAAACAAGATCAAGAAACATAAGAACTAATTAACTTATACAGAGCTTTAACTACTCTTCAACTATATCAACAGTAATACTCTTCATAGTGTAAGAGGGTTGTTAAAAGAGAAACCTACCAACTATGGAATCATTTGCCAAGTTCCAATAGCGTTTTAGCAATCAGCTAAGATAACTAGGATACGGTGGTGGAGAGCTTAATTCTCACTGGTAGACACTGGCTACATCCAAAAAAATACTTTCGACTTGTGCAACATTCTAATATTCCTTTCCACGTTTTGGATTCTTATGTTTTGCGAAAAGGAAGGTAGCATTTCCTTGGATTCATGAGAGAAACTATATGGCACTTTCTATACTGAAGCCACCGTATGACTCTCATTATTATATTTATGCAAGATTTATATCTCTTTTTTATCATTTTGGTCAGTGATTAGAGTTTGTTAGCATGATCAGCTCAGCAATGTCTACTTAAAATTTCTCTTTTATCAACTCTTTAATTCATTCCAAGGATAGTTTTCCTTCTTTAATTTCTGCACAACAATTAGAGTTGAGAAATTGGCAATTATTGTTGTGCATATGGGATCAAAATGTTCTCTTTATGCATTTTGTTATTTTTTTGCTGTTGGTATGCCAAGGGAGCTAACGCCCAAAAATTACAAATTTATAATATTTCCGGACCTCTATGATCATCATATAAAATATGTCTTAAATCTCTAGTAGGTTGATCAACAAAGTGAAAACCTTGATATGCTCTAATGTTTTTTAGCAAGTCAATCGGCATACTTGTTTCTTTTCTTGTAAGTATGCTCAAATTTAAGGTTCCAATTTCTAACTATTAAACGTATAGATCATTCTTGTTATACTATCTAGATGACTTGCCAATTTATCTCTTTGGTTAATTAGAGTCATAACTGCCTTGGAGTTAGCTTTCACAATGAGTTTGGAAAACTAATATTAAATTAATGATGAACAAACATTATTAAAAGTATTATTAAAAATATCACCAATTGTTTGTTTGATGTATTTGGCTTAGTGTGCAGAAAAATAAATTCAGCCCCATACCAAATTGATTCAAAACTAGTGGCTGAAGAAAGAAAAACAAAAAGGTCCAAAATAAAAGGAACCAAGCCCAATCAGTAAAGTAGGCCAAGAACAAAGTATGATGAATTAAAGAAAGAAAACCAAGAGACCACAAGCTTCATATGGTTCTCCCATTCTTGGTAACTGGAACTTCAAATTCAATATAATTTAATTTCCTTGAAGCTTCCACCGAAAGCCATTACTTCTCTCTTCTCTCTTCTCTCTCTTGCTTTGGTCACATCACTCACTCTTCCAAAAAAGAGAAAGAAAAGGGAAAGCACAGAGGCTATGGAGCTTTGAAAAGAAAAAAAGAAATTTGCCAAATCAAAGCAAAGAAAAAGGGCTACAACTAAGTAGCTAGTCTCTCTCGGTCAAAGCACATCAAAAGTTTTTTTCTCATTTGTGCTACACTGAGGAACCAAGAAAAAATTCACAAAGTCTCAAGCATGGAAGAACCAACAACGGAGAATGTGAAATTCATCTTGGTTCAAAAACTCATCAATGGTAAAAAATAAAACTTAGAGCCAAAGTCAAGCTGAACAGTCAAGATTGAAGAAGCTTGAGGAAAACGGATGAGAGAGAAAAGGTAAGTTGCATACAATAGATCTAGTCTTCTCTCTCCTCTCTGTTGAAGCCGCTGCTAGTCTCTGATGTTGGAGAAGAAGACAGTGTGAGGGTTGAACTTGTTTCAACCTTGGAAGTTTCACTCTTCTATATTAAGGGTGAACAACCAAGAGTTGAAGGTAAGGAGAGTAAGTGAAAAGCACAAAGTTCACTCTCATAGCTATCCAAGCTGTTAGAGTTCTTCTCCTTCATGTAGATTATTCTGTATTTTTTTCTCAGTTTAATCTGTCTGAGTCTCATTGTAAAAGGCAAATATGGTGAGGTTTGTAAGAAAAAGCTAATGAGAGGTAAAAGGCAGTGAGTTAAATAGTGAGAAAAATCCATAAGATGTCTCAGCTTTACTTTGTACATCTTTCTGTTTTGTGTCATGATCTTGTGGAAATTCTCTTGCAAGTTGGGTTAGCACTTTGCTGTTGAAAGCTAGATTGAGATCTAGTCAAGTTCAGATTGGATTTAGAATCTAGATTTGTCCCGGATAGAATTGGGTAGATCCTAGGGAAGCATTGGTGTTTGTAATCTTGAAAAAGAGATAGTAAAATTCCATCATAGTTATAATGGAGACTGGATGTAGGATACATTGCACTAAGTAGCTGAACCAAGATACATCTAGTGTTATTTCTTCTTCTCTGCTTCATTTCTATTTCTGTTACTTAGGAGACAAAATGAAAATGTCTCTCAACTCGTTACGAGACAAAAGTGAAAATATCTCCTAAAGTTTCTTTGAAAAGAAAAAGCACTATTCAGCAGAAAAAGAAGCTAAGATTCAACCTCCCTTCTCTTAACCACTATAACCATCAATTGGTATAGAGCTTGGTCTCAAAGAGATCAAACTTTATAGCTTGAAGGAAAAGTCCTTATGGTAAATAATAGTGGTTCTAATATGGTGGCCTATACTCTGACCAAAGGGCAATTGAGCAACAGACCTCCATTCTTCAATAGAAAGAACTATAGCTACTGGAAGGGGAGAATGAATATCTTTGTTCAATCAGTAGATTATAACATCTGGAAGATAATTCTGAATGGTCCACAAGTACCAACCAAAATAGGAGCAGATGGTGTGGTCACTCCTAAGACTAAGGCTAAATGGAATGACGAAGATACAAAAAATAGAGCTCAATGCCAAAGCTGTCAACTTGCTTAACTATGCTATCAGCTTCCAGGAATTTCGAAGGGTATCTAGATGCAAAATAGCAATAGAAATCTGGGACAAGGTTCAAGTCACTCATGAAGGCATTACCTTAGTCAAGTGGATCAGAATAGATGGTGGACGAAATTGTGATCCTCAAAGTTAGTCTCTTTCAAAAATACCCCAAAGAGATCATGGTGTGATAAATTGGGATCTTAATAATCCCTGGTGTGATCATAACTCCGTTCAACTTAACCAGCAAGTGTACTGGGTCATCCAAGTAATACCTTACATGAGTAAGGGTCGATCCCACAGAGATTGTTGGTATGAAGCAAGCTATGGTCACCTTGTAAATCTTAGTTAGGCAGATTAAATGGTTATGGATTTAAAAAATTAATAATAAACAAAAAATAAAATAATATAGAAATACTTATGTAAATCAATAGTGGGAATTTCAGATAGGCGTATGGAGCTGCTGTGCTCCTCTTGAATCTTTACTTTCTTATTACATTCATTCAATCCTTCTTACTCCTTTCCATGGTAAGCTGTATGTAGGGCATCACCGTCATCAATGGCTACTTTTCATCCTCTCGGGAAAATGGTCCTATGCGCTGTCACTGCATGGCTAATCGTCTGGAGGCATCACCCTTGACAATGGCTACATCCCATATTCTTAGTGAAAATGGTCCAAATGCTCTGTCACAGCACGGCTAATCATCTGTCAGTTCTCAATCAGGTTGGAATAGAATCCATTGATTCTTTTGCGTCTGTCACTAACGCCCAGCCTTCAGGAGTTTGAAGCTCGTCACAGTCATTTAATACCGGAATCTTACTCAGAATACCACAGACAAGGTTAGACTTTCCAGATTCCCGGAATCCTACTCGGAATACCACAGACAAGGTTAGACTTTCCGCATTCCCATGAATCCTGCCATCTATCTAGCTTATACCACAAAGATTCTATTGGGGAATCTAAGAGATATGTGCCCGGCCTAAGGTAGAACGGAAGTGGTTGTCAGTCACGCGCGTTCATAGGTGAGAATGATGATGAGTGTCACGGATCATCACATTCATCAAGTTGAAGTGCAACGTATATCTTGGAATAAGAATAAAAGAGAATTGAATAGAAGATAATAGTAATTGTATTGAAACTTGAGGTACAGCAGAGCTCCACACCCTTAATCTATGGTGTGTAGAAACTCCACCGTTGAAAATACATAAGTGAAAGGTTCAGGCATGGCCGAATGACCAGCCCCCTAAAACGTGATCAATGGCCTCCTAAGATAAAGAATAAAACAAAACTGAGACCAAAGATAAAACGTGGTCAAAAGACTCCTAATACAATAGTTAAATGTTCTATTTATACTAAACTAGCTACTAGGGTTTACATGAGTAAGTAATTGATGCATAAATTCACTTCCGGGGCCCACTTGGTGTGTGCTTGGGCTGAGTTTGATTTATCCACGAGCTGAGGCTTTTCTTGGAGTTGAACGCCAAGTTGTAACGTGTTTTGGGCGTTCAACTCCGGGTCGTGACGTGTTTCTGGCGTTTAACTCCAGACAGCGGCATGTACTTGGCGTTGAGCGCCACTTTACGTCGTCAATTCCCAAATAAAGTATGAACTATTATATATTGCTGGAAAGCTCTGGATGTCTACTTTCCAACGCTTTTGAGAGCACGCTATTTGGAGTTCTGTAGCTCCAGAAAATCCATTTTGAGTGCAGGGAGGTCAGATTCCAACAACATCAGCAGTCCTTTTGCCAGCCTTTTTCAGAATTTTGCTCAAGTCCCTCAATTTCAGCCAGAAATTACCTGAAATTACAGAAAAACACACAAACTCATAGTAAAGTCCAGAAATGTGAATTTAACATAAAAACTAATGAAAACATCCCTAAAAGTAGCTTGAACTTACTAAAAACTACCTAAAAACAATGCCAAAAAGCGTATAAATTATCCGCTCATCACAACACCAAACTTAAATTGTTGCTTGTCCCCAAGCAACCGAAAATCAAATAGGATAAAAAGAAGAGAATATACTATAAATTCCAGAATATCAATGAATATTAATTATAATTAGATGAGCGGGACTTGTAGCTTTTTGCTTCTGAACAGTTTTGGCATCTCACTTTTTCCTTTGAAGTTTAGAATGATTGGCTTCTCTAGGAACTTAGAATTTCGAATAGTGTTATTGATTCTCCTAGTTACGTATGTTGATTCTTGAACACAGCTACTTATGAGTCTTGGCCGTGGCCCTAAGCACTTTGTTTTCCAGTATTACCACCGGATACATAAATGCCACAGACACATGACTGGGTGAACCTTTTTCAGATTGTGACTCAGCTTTGCTAGAGTCCCCAGTTAGAGGTGTCCAGAGCTCTTAAGCACACTCTTTTTGCTTTTGATCACGACTTTAACCACTCAGTCTCAAGCTTTTCACTTGGACCTTCATGACACAAGCACATGGTTAGGGACAGCTTGATTTAGCCACTTAGGCTTGGATTTTATTTCCTTGGGCCCTCCTATCCATTGATACTCAAAGCCTTGGATCCTTTTTTACCCTTGCCTTTTGGTTTTTAGGGCTATTGGCTTTTTCTGCTTGCTTTTTTCTTTTTCTATTATTTTTTTGCCTATTTTTTTCGCAAGCTTTTTACTTTTCACTACTTTTTCTTGCTTCAAGAATCAATTTTATGATTTTTCAGATCATCAATAACATTTCTCTTTGTTAATCATTCTTTCAAGAGCCAACAGTTTTAACATTCATAAACAACAAGATCAAAAATATGCACTGTTCAAGCATTCATTCAGAAACAAAAAGTATTGTCACCACATCAATATAATTAAACTAAATTCAAGGATAAATTCGAAATTCATGTATTTCTTGTTCTTTTGAATTAAAAACATTTTTCATTTAAGAAAGGTGAAGGATTAATGGATTTTATTCATAACTTTAAGACATAGTTACTAAACACTAATGATCATGAAGTAGAAACACAAAACATAGATAAACATAACATAGAAATCGAAAAATAGAAAGAAATAAGAACAAGGAATGAATCCACCTTAGTGGCGTCTTCTTCTTGAAGGACCAACAATGTCCTTAAGCTCTTCTATGTCCCTTCCTTGCCTTTGTTGCTCCTCCCTCATTGCTCTTTGATCTTCTCTTATTTCATGGAGAATGATGGAGTGCTCATGATGTTCCACCCTTAATTGTTCCACATTGTAGCTCAAATCTTCTAAGGAAGTGTTGAGTTGTTCCCAATAGTTGTTGGGAGGAAGGTGCATCCCTTGAGGCATCTCAAGGATTTCTTGATGATGAGCTTCTTCATGCATCTCTTGAGATCCGTGGAGGATCTCTCTTGCTTGCTCCATCCTCTTCTTGGTGATGGGCTTATCCTCTTCAATGGGGATGTCTCCTTCTATGATAACTCCAGCTGAGTAACATAGATGGCAAATAAGGTGAGAAAAAGCTAGCCTTGCCATGGTAGAGGGCTTTTCAGCTATTTTGTAGAATTCATTGGAGATGACTTCATGAACTTCTACTTCCTCTCCAATCATGATGCTATGAATCATGATGGCCCGATCCACAGTAACTTCAGATCGGTTGCTAGTGGGAATGATGGAGCGTTGAATGAACTCCAACCATCCTCTAGCCACAGGCTTGAGGTCCAGTCTTCTTAGTTGAACTGACTTGCCTTTGGAGTCTCTTTTCCAGTGAGCTCCTTCCACACATATGTCCATTAGGACTTGGTCCAACCTTTGATTAAAGTTGACCCTTCTAGTGTAGGGGCGTTCATCTCCTTGCATTATGGGCAAGTGAAACGCCAACCTCACATTTTCCGGACTAAAATCTAAGTATTTCCCCCGAACCATTGTGAGATAATTCTTTGGATTCGGGTTCATACTTTGATCATGGTTCCTAGTGATCCATGCATTGGCATAGAACTCTTGAACCATTAAGATTCTGACTTGTTGCATGGGGTTAGTTAAGACTTCCCAACTTCTTCTTCGGATCTCATGTCGGATCTCCGGATACTCATTTTTCTTGAGCTTGAAAGGGACCTCAGGGATCACCTTCTTCTGTGCCACAACATCGTAGAAGTGGTCTTGATGGCTTTTGGAGATGAATCTTTCCATCTCCCATGACTCGGAGGTGGAAGCTTTTGTCTTCCCTTTTCCTTTTCTAGAGGATTCTCCGGCCTTAGGTGCCATTGATGGTAATGGAAAAACAAAAAGCTTATGCTTTTACCACACCAAACTTAAAATATTGCTCGCCCTCGAGCAAGAGAAGAAAGAAGAGAAGAAGAAGAAGAAGAAGAAGAAAATATGGAGGAGAAGGGGGAGTGTAGGTTTCGGCCAAGGTAGAGAAGAGGGGGTTGTGTTGTGTGAAAATGAAGTGGAATGGAGGGGTTTATATAGGAAAAGGGGAGAGGGTAGGTTCGGCCATTTTAGGGTGGGTTTGGGTGGGAAAGTGTTTTTGAATTGGAAGGTAGGTGGGGTTTTTGGGGAAGAGTGGATGGATGTGAGTGGTGAAGGGGGTAATTGGGAAGAGAGATTGAAGTTAATGGGAAGTGTGACATGGGGAAGAGTGAAATAGGATTAGGAGGTAAGGTGGGAATATGTTAGGTGGGGATCCTGTGGGGTCCACAGATCCTGAGGTGTCAAGGAATTACATCCCTGCACCAAATAGGCATGTAAAATGCCTTTGCATACCATTCTGGCGTTTAAACGCCGAGGTGATGCACGTTCTAGGCGTTCAATGCCCATGTAAAGCATGTTCTGGGCGTTCAACGCCCATATGTAGCATGTTTCTGGCGTTGAACGCCAATTTCATGCTTGTTACTAGCGTTCAGCACCAGCTTTCCTCAAGGCACATTCCTGGCATTCAAACGCCAGAATGTTGCTTGTTTCTGGTGTTCAGCGCCAGATTCATGCTCTGTTCTGGCGTTGAACGCCAGCCAGATGCTCCTTACTGGCGTTGAACGCCAGTCTGTCCTTCCTCCAGGGTGCAAATTTTTTTCTGCTGTTTTTGATTCTGTTTTTAATTTTTATGATATTTTTTCGTGACTCCTCATGATCATATACCTAATAAAATACAAAATAACAATAAAATAAAATAAAATAAAAATTAGATAAATAAAATTGGGTTGCCTCCCAACAAGCGCTTCTTTAATGTCAATAGCTTGACATTGTGCTCTCATGGAGCCACAAAGGTGATCAGGTCAATGTTGTATAGTCCCAACACCAAACTTAGAGTTTGGATATGGGGTCTTAACACCAAACTTAGTGTTTGGTTGTGGCCTCCCAACACCAAACTTAGAGTTTGACTGTGGGGGCTCTTCTTGACTCTGAACTGAGAGAAGCTCTTCATGCTTACTCTCCTTTATCACAGAGGGATGGCCATGTGCTTTAAACACAAGGTAGTCCCCGTTCAATTGAAGGACTAATTCGCCTCTGTTGACATTTATCACATCTCCTGCTGTGGCTAGGAAAGGTCTTCCAAGGATGATACACTCATCCTCTTCCTTCCTAGTGTCTAAGATTATGAAATCAGCAGGGATGTAAAGGCCTTCAACCTTTACTAACACGTCCTCTACTATTCCATAAGCTTGTCTGAATGACTTGTCTGTCAATTGTAATGAGA
This sequence comes from Arachis hypogaea, assembly GCF_003086295.3. Taxonomy (NCBI): domain Eukaryota; kingdom Viridiplantae; phylum Streptophyta; class Magnoliopsida; order Fabales; family Fabaceae; genus Arachis; species Arachis hypogaea. Next base: position 29,741,867 of record NC_092044.1, on the reverse strand, counting down.
ACAAGGCAGGTTGTACCTCAATGATCCCCAGCTTCTCCATTACAGAGAGTGGCATAAGATTTATCCCTGACCCCAGATCACATAGAGCTTTTTCAAAGGTCAATGTGCCTATGGTACAAGGTATTAAGAATTTGCCAGGATCTTGTTTCTTTTGAGGTAAAATTTGCTGAATCCAGGTATCTAGTTCACTAATGAGCAAGGGAGGTTCACTTTCCCAAGTCTCATTACCAAACAACTTGGCATTCAGCTTCATGATAGCTCCTAAATATTGAGCAACTTGCTCTCCAGTCACATCTTCATCATCTTCAGAGGAAGAATAGTCTTCAGAGCTCATGAATGGCAGAAGGAGATCTAATGGAATCTCTATGGTCTCTATTTGAGCCTCAGATTCCTTTGGATCCTTAATAGGAAACTCCCTCTTGCTTGAGAGACGTCCCAGGAGGTCCTCCTCACTAGGATTTTCGTCCTCTTCCTCCCTTGTGCATTCGGCCATATTGATTAAATCAATGGCCTTGTACTCTCCTTTTGGATTCTCTTCTGTATTGCTTGGGAGAATACCGGGAGGAGTTTCAATGACTTTCTTACTCAGCTGGCCCACTTGTGCCTCCATATTTCTGATGGAGGATCTTGTTTCACTCATGAAACTGAAAGTGGCCTTTGACAGATCAGAGACTAAATTGGCTAAATTAGAAGTGTTTTGTTCAGAATTCTCTGTCTGTTGCTGAGAAGATGATGGAAAAGGCTTGCTATTGCTCAGCCTATTGCGTCCACCATCGTTAAAGCCTTCTTGAGGCTTTTGTTGATCCTTCCATGAGAAATTTGGATGATTTCTCCATGATGAATTATAGGTGTTTCCATAAGGTTCACCCATGTAATTTACCTCTGCTATTGCAAGGTTCTCAGGATCATAAGCTTCTTCAGAAGCTGCCTCTTTAGTACTGTTGGATGCATTTTGCCATCCATTCAGACTTTGAGAGATCATGTTGACTTGCTGAGTCAACACTTTGTTCTGAGCCAATATGGCATTCAGAGCATCAATTTCAAGAACTCCCTTCCTCTGAGGCGTCCCATTATTCACGGAATTCCTCTCAGAAGTGTACATGAATTGGTTATTTGCAACCATGTCAATTAGTTCTTGAGCTTCTGCAGGCGTTTTCTTTAGGTGAATGGATCCACCTGCAGAATGGTCCAATGACATTTTTGAAAATTCAGATAGACCATAATAGAATATATCTAATATGGTCCATTCTGAAAACATGTCAGATGGACACCTTTTGGTCAACTGCTTGTATCTTTCCCAAGCTTCATAGAGGGATTCACCATCTTTTTGTTTGAAGGTCTGAACATCCACTCTAAGCTTGCTCAGCTTTTGAGGAGGAAAGAATTTATCCAAGAAAGCTGTGACCAGCTTATCCCATGAGTCCGGGCTATCCTTAGGTTGTGAATCCAACCATATTCTAGCTCTGTCTCTTACTGCAAAAGGGAAAAGCATGAGTCTGTAGACTTCAGGATCTACTCCATTCGTCTTTACAGTCTCACAAATCTACAAGAACTCAGTTAAAAACTGATAAGGATCTTCAGATGGAAGTCCATAGAACTTGCAGTTTTGCTGCATTAAGGCAACTAATTGAGGCTTAAGCTCAAAATTATTGGCTCCAATGGCAGGAATGCAGATGCTTCTTCCATCAAATTTGGACGTGGGCTTGGTAAAGTCACCAAGCATCCTTCTTGCATTATCATTATTGGGTTCGGCTGCCATCTCCTTCCTCTTCAAAGTCCTTTCAGGTTCAGGATCAGCTTCAACAAGAGTGTCTTTTTCCTTGTTCCTGCTCATATGAAAGAGAAAAAAACAAGAAAAGAAAGAGGAATCCTCTATGTCACAGTATAGAGATTCCTTTATGTTAGTAGAAAAAGAAAAGGGAGAAGAGTGAGGAAGAGTGGGTTCGGATATTTAGATGAGGAGAGCTGAAGAGAGGTGTTAGTAAATAAATAATTAAATAGAATAAGAGAGAAGAGGTATAGAATTCGAAAATAATTTTAAAAAGGGGTTAGTAATTTTCGAAAATTAAAGATAAGATAGAATTAAAATTAAAATTTAAAACAATTAATTAATTAAAAAGAATTTTTTTGAAAAACAATGAGATATTTTCAAAATTTAGAGAGGGAGAAGTAGTTAGTTGGTTTTGAAAAAGATAAGAAACAAACAAAAAGTTAGTTGGTTGATTGAAAAAGATTTGAAATTTTAATTTTAAAAAGATAAGAAGATAAGAAGATAAAAAAGATATTTTAAAATCAAATTTTTTTGAAAAAGATAAAATTTTGAAAAAGATAAGATAAAAAGATAAGATTTTAAAAAAAGGATATTTTGAAAAAGATCTAATTTTTAAAATGACTTAACTAACAAGAAACTACAAGATAAGATTCTAGAACTTAAAGATTGAACCTTTCTTAACAAGAAAGTAACAAACTTCAAATTTTTGAACCAATCACATTAATTGTTAGCTAATTTTTGAAAATTAGATATAAAGATAAGAAAAAGATTTTGAAAAATAATTTTTTTTAAAATTTTTGGAAATAAGGAAAAAATGAAAAAGATATAATTTTTGAAAAAGATTTTGAAAAGATAAGATTTTTAAAATTGAAAATTTGACTTGACTCATAAGAAACAACTAATTTTAAAAATTTTTGACTTGGTCAACTCAAATTTTCGAAATTTTGGAGAAAAGTAAGGAAAAGATATATTTTTTTATTTTTGAAATTTTTATTGATGAGAGAGAAAAACAACAAAAATACTCAATGCATGAAATTTTTAGATCAAAACAATGAATGCATGCAAGAATGCTATGAATGTCAAGATGAACACCAAGAACACTTTGAAGATCATGATGAACATCAAGAACATAATTTTGAAAAAATTTTTATGCAAAGAAAACATGCAAGACACCAAACTTAGAAATCTCTAATGCATGGACTCTAACAAACGAAAAATGCATATGAAAAACAACAAACAACACAAAACAAGAAAACATTAACATCAAACAAGAAGACTTACCAAGAACAACTTGAAGATCATGAAGAACACTATGAATGCATGAAATTTTCGAAAAAAATGCAAAAAAAAATTTTTTTGAAGCATGCAATTGACACCAAACTTAAAAATTGACTCAAGACTCAAATAAGAAACACAAAATATTTTTGATTTTTATGATTTTATGATTTTTTTGTATTTTTATTATATTTTTCGAAAATATTCTTTTAGAAAAACGAAAATAAAAGAAAAATTTTGAAAACTTTTTGAAGAGAAAATAAAAAGAAAATTACCTAATCTGAGCAACAAGATGAACCGTCAGTTGTCCATACTCGAACAATCCCCGACAACGGCGCCAAAAACTTGGTGGACGAAATTGTGATCCTCAAAGTTGGTCTCTTTCAAAAATACCCCAAAGAGATCATGGTGTGATAAATTGGGATCTTAATAATCCCTGGTGTGATCATAACTCCGTTCAACTTAACCAGCAAGTGTACTGGGTCATCCAAGTAATACCTTACGTGAGTAAGGGTCGATCCCACAGAGATTGTTGGTATGAAGCAAGCTATGGTCACCTTGTAAATCTCAGTTAGGCAGATTAAATGGTTATGGATTTCGAAAATTAATAATAAACAGAAAATAAAATAAGATAGAAATACTTATGTAAATCAATAGTGGGAATTTCAGATAGGCGTATGGAGCTGCTGTGCTCCTCTTGAATCTCTACTTTCTTATTACATTCATCCAATCCTTCTTACTCCTTTCCATGGCAAGCTGTATGTAGGGCATCACCGTCATCAATGGCTACTTTTTATCCTCTCGGGAAAATGGTCCTATGCGCTGTCACTACATGGCTAATCGTTTGGAGGCATCACCCTTGACAATGGCTACATCCCATCCTCTCAGTGAAAATGGTCTAAATGCTCTGTCACAGCACGGCTAATCATCTGTCGGTTCTCAATCAGGTTGGAATAGAATCCATTGATTCTTTTGCGTCTGTCACTAACGCCCAGCCTTCAGGAGTTTGAAGCTCGTCACAGTCATTCAATACCGGAATCTTACTCGGAATACCACAGACAAGGTTAGACTTTCCAGATTCCCGGAATCCTACTCGGAATACCACAGACAAGGTTAGACTTTCTGGATTCCCATGAATGCCGCCATCTATCTAGCTTAGACCACAAAGATTCTGTTGGGGAATCTAAGAGATATGCGCCCGGCCTAAGGTAGAACGGAAGTGGTTGTCAGTCACGCGCGTTCATAGGTGAGAATGATGATGAGTGTCACGAATCATCACATTCATCAAGTTGAAGTGCAACGTATTTCTTGGAATAAGAATAAAAGAGAATTGAATAGAAGATAATAGTAATTGTATTGAAACTTGAGGTACAGCAGAGCTCCACACCCTTAATCTATGGTGTGTAGAAACTCCACCGTTGAAAATACATAAGTGAAAGGTTCAGGCATGGCCGAATGGCCAGCCCCCTAAAACGTGATCAATGGCCTCCTAAGATAAAGAATAAAACAAAACTGAGACCAAAGATGAAACGTGGTCAAAAGACTCCTAATACAATAGTTAAATGTTCTATTTATACTAAACTAGCTACTAGGGTTTACATGAGTAAGTAATTGATGCATAAATTCACTTCCGGGGCCCACTTGGTGTGTGCTTGGCTGAGCTTGATTTATCCATGAGCTGAGGCTTTTCTTGGAGTTGAACGCCAAGTTGTAACGTGTTTTGGGCGTTCAACTCCGGGTCGTGACGTGTTTCTGGCGTTTAACTCCAGACAGCAGCATGTACTTGGCGTTGAGCGCCACTTTACGTCGTCAATTCCCGAATAAAGTATGAATTATTATATATTGCTGGAAAGCTCTGGATGTCTACTTTCCAAAGCTTTTGAGAGCACGCTATTTGGTGTTCTGTAGCTCCAGAAAATCCATTTTGAGTGCAGGGAGGTCAGATTCCAACAGCATCAGCAGTCCTTTTGCCAGCCTTTTTCAGAATTTTGCTCAAGTCCCTCAATTTCATCCAGAAATTACCTGAAATCACAGAAAAACATACAAACTCATAGTAAAGTCCAGAAATGTGAATTTAACATAAAAACTAATGAAAATATCCCTAAAAGTAGCTTGAACTTACTAAAAACTACCTAAAAACAATGTCAAAAAGCGTATAAATTATCCGCTCATCAATAGACATGCTGAGCAAAGAGTATGAAATGTTCTCTATGAAGGAAGGAGAAACGATTGATAAAATGTTTGAAAGATTCATTGTCATCATCAATGGCTTAGATGCTATGGGGATCACACACCCTGAACCTGTGCTAGTGAGGAAAATTATGAGAAGTTTCTCTAAAGAGTCGGAAACTAAAGCTATAGTTATAGCCAAGAGCAGTGGCATTGATCAAATGACATATGATGATCTGAGAGGGAATTTTCTTGGTTTTGAGACTACTTATTTGAAAAATGATTCAAAGAAAAAAAAGAATTGCTCTCAAATCATTCACTAAGTCCCTGAATGATGAATCCAGTGATAATTTATCTAACGATGAGTTTGTTACGTTTGCTAAGAAATTCAGGAAAATAATGAAGCAAAAAGAACGAAGCAAAGAAGGCAACTCAAGAAAACCAAAAACAGACTTAAGCAAGATCATCTGCCACAACTGCAAAGAACCTGGGCATTACAAGTTTGATTGTTCGAAGTTAAAAAAGGAAGACCAGACCAAAAAGGAGAAGAAGAAAGGGATGATGGCCTCTTAGGAAGATCTGGAAAATGATTCTGAAGATGAGGAAGAATCAAAAAGTAAATCCCAAATTGACGAGGTACGTTTCATTAAACCTACTACTGAAGATCTTTATTTTATGATCGATCATCTCACTGAAAAACTAAGATTCTTCTTTAATGAAAATCATGAACTTGAATCTCAAAATGACATTCTGAAGGCAGAAAATGCTTTTCTCAAAGACAAATTAAGGGAAGCCGAAATCACTATTGATCTTGTTGAAGAAAACAAGCGGCTTAAGGCTGAATTTAAGGGCTGTGAGAAATAACATTCTGTGATTGCATATTTAAACTATTTTGAAGAAAATGAAAGGTTTCACAAAAAGGTAAAAAGCCTAAAAGAGGACCTAGCTAACTTTGCTCAAAATTCTGAAAATCTGAATAAACTCTTAACTAGTCAAAAACATCTTTATAATAAAGCTGATTTAGGTTTTCATAAGAAATCTGAAATGTTTATTGGAAAAACTCCTTTTTCAAATATGGCCTCCACTTCGAATGACATAAAATTTCAAAAACCAACAAATCTGAAAAAACTGCAACCTAAAAGATTTTATCGTTTATGCAATCGGAATGGACATTTTTCTATTCAATGTTTCATAAGTGAAAAAATGATTGGAAATAAAATATACAAAATAATTGGCAACTACAATGGTCTTGGACAAAAGAGATGGTTTGACATTAAAAGATCCAAAAAAGATTTGGATACCTAAGGTCACTTGAGAGTTTTTGTAGGTTTGCCTAGCATCCAAAAGAATGGACAACATGTAGTATTTGGACAGCAGATGTCCTATGCATATGATTGGAAAGTCTACATTTTTCATAAAGCTAAACGAGTATGATGGAGGGTTTGTAACTTTTGGTGACAATGGAAAAGGAAAGATAGTGGCCATAGGTAAAGTGGGTAAAAATTTCTCATCCTTCATAAATGATGTTTTTCTTATTGAAGGTTTGAAACATAACTTGCTAAGCATTAGTCAATTATGTGATCTTGGATATTTGGTTAATTTTAGAAGATTGGACTGCTTTGTCATTTGTGAAAAATCTAGTGAAATTTTGTTTGAAGCAAAAAGATGCAACAATATGTATGGAATCACTCTAAAGGTTTAAAAGATAAAAAAAGTAACTTGTTTTATCTCCATGGAATCTGAAAAATAGCTTCATAAGAAATTGGGACACGTTAGCATGTACCAAATTTTCAAACTTGTTAAGAAAAATTTGGTTAAAGGAATTCCCAAAATAAAGTTTGACAAGAACTTTACTTGTGATGCTTGTCAATTGGGCAACCAAATAAAATCTTCTCTTAAGCCCAAAGATGGAATCTCTACTAAAAAGCCATTAGAAATCTTACACATTGATCTTTTTGGTCCCACTAAAACTCAAAGTTTGGGAGGTAAACATTATAGCTTGGTAGTAGTTGATGACTACTCTAGATTTGGATGGATTCTCTTCATAGCTCACAAAAAAGATGCTTTCAATGCTTTTTCTTCTCTTTGTAAAAGAATTTCAAATGAAAAAGATTTGAAAATTGCCCATATAAGAAGTGATCATGATAAAGAATTTGAAAATTAAGATTTTTAAAATTTTTGTGATGAGTTTGGATTTTCTCATAACTTTTCATGTCCTAGAACACCGCAACAAAATGGGGTTGTTGAAAGGAGAAATTGAAGTCTCCAAGAAATGACTAGGGCAATGCTTTGTAAAAATGTGGTTCCTAAATTCTTATGGGCAGAGGCTGTGAACACAGCTTGCTTTATTTTAAATAGAACCATCATTAGAAAGTATTTAAAGAAAACTCCTTATGACCTATGGAAAGGAAACCCCCAAAATCTCAAATATTTTCACATTTTTGGATGCAAATGTTTTGTTTTAAATAACAAAGAAAATCTTGGAAAATTTGATCCAAAGTCTTATGAAGGTATGTTTGTAGAATACTCAACTACAAGTAAAGCTTATAGAATTTACCTAAAAAAATTAGAACTATTGAGGAATCCATACATGTATCTTTTTGCAATACTAACTTCATTCCAAGTGCTATTTTAGATGATGATGCAGGAAATGAAGTTGAGGAAAGCCCTAAAGTGAATCAAGAAAATGTCAACTTAGATCCCTTTATGGAGAATGTCAATTCTGTACCTGCTCCTTAGAACGAAGAAGACATTTCTGTTTTGTCTCCTGATGATGCCAGAGAAATCAGATCGATGAATGATGCTGAAACAAGCCAAGGCCAAGCTGGACCCTCATCCCAAAAGCCTAGGGAGTGGAAGTTCTTGAAGAAAATCCCAGAAGAGTTCAATATTGGAGATACATTTCATGGAGTCACCACTAGATCCACAAGTAAGAAAAATGCCCACTCAAATAACGTTGCTTTTGTGTCTCAATTAGAGCCTCAAAATGTGAAACAAGTCCTTGAAGATCCCTCTTGGGTGAAGGCCATGGAAGAAGAGTTAAGCCAATTCGAAAAGAATGAGGTTTGAACTCTTGTTCCTTTTTCGAATGGTAAGAAGGTAATGGGTACCAAGTGGATTTTCAGAAATAAATTGGGTGAGGATGGTAATGTTGTTAGTAACAAGGCTAGATTAGTGGCCCAAGGTTATGATCAAGAAGAAGACATTGATTTTGATGAATCTTTTGTCCTGGTATCTAGAATGGAAGCCATTCGATTGCTACTTGCTTATGCTGCCCACAAAGGTTTTAAAATGTTTCAAATGAATGTCAATTATGCCTTTTTGAATAGATTTATTGATAGAGAAGTATTTGTAGCCCATCCATCCGGTTTTGAAAACAAAGATTTTCTAAATCATGTTTTAAAGTTAACCAAGGCTTTTTATGGTCTAAGGCAAGCTCCAATGGGTACTCCCATGCATCCAAATACTAAACTTGACAAGGATGAGAATGGTAAAGATGTTGATGAAACAACGTATAGAGGAATGATAGGATCTCTCATGTATCTTACATCCTCTAGGCCAGACATAGTTCATTGTGTGGGTGTATGTTCTAGATTTCAATCTTACCCCAAAGAATCACATCTTTCAATCGTTAAAAGAATTATTAGATATATAAAAGGCAAATCTAATCTTGGCCTATGGTATCCTAGAACTAATGAATTTCGTGCAGTAGGTTATTATGATGCAGATTATGTGGGTGATCATGTGGATAGAAGAAGCATTTTGGGAATGTGTTGCTTTCTTAGAAAGTCTCTAAATGTTTGGTCAAGCAAAAAGCAAGCCACTGTTGCTTCATCCACAGCCGAAGCTGAATACATCTTCGCATCTACTTGTTGCTCACAACTAATTTGGCTTAAAACACAACTTGAGGATTATAAACTGAAAATTAATAGTATTCTCTTACTTTTTGATAATATGACTGTAATAAACATTTCAAAAAATCCTATGTTGCACTCAAGAACCAAATACATTGAAGTGAGATATCGTTTTATTAGAGAACATGTGCAAAAGAGAACTATTGATATTCAATTTATAAAATCCGAAGAGCAATTGACTGACATTTTCACTAAGCCACTGTGTGAAGAAAGATTTTGCAAGCTAAGAACTGAACTGGGAATGATTGATATTAATTCTGTTGTTTAAATAAGTTTTTGGTCTCTGTGTTGTTTTGTCTAGTAGGAAGCAGGAAGACAAAACTGGACAAGTGATGAACTTTTCAAAAGGAGGCTTGTACAAAAGCCCAAAAAATTTCTGGAAATATGTGCCTTATAGCCCAGCGAGCTGTACCCACCTTTGGGCCTATGTAAGATAAGTTTTGTTTACATGATATAGGCTCATTTTTTTAATCATAAAATTTTTAATTTCTTTTATTTCATTTTAATTTAATCCTATTGTGTCACTTCATTCCATTTCAAGTCATGTCAGTCTTAATCTTTTATCATTCCTCATGACTTGTCTTTTCATATTTCATGTGTTTTTTTAAATTTGAATTCTTGAAAACCATTTCGTTAAATGCATTTGCTTTAAAAGAGAAGGTTTTCACTCATTTTCTACTTCCCATCCTCATCACTCTTTATCTTCTTCCACCATTTTTATCTTTTTCTTCAATAATATGAGAAAGAAGATTGCAACCAGAAGAAGCACATGCACCTTAGTACCTCCCAAAAACACTCCTCACTCCAAACAACCCTAGTTGCACACACACCTGCACATTCACTTGCATTCATCTTCTTCCTATTTATCCCACTCATCCGAATCCACGGAAAGAAAAATTATTCATCCAAAAGCATCTGCTACACAAAAGGAGGCTGAATCCTCTCGTGGTAAATGAGGAAAATGGAAGGGACCCATGCATGAAGAGAAAGACCAACCATCATCACCTCCTCGTTGTTCCACTCCTCACCTCGCCAGTCACTCTGCTCCAAGCAACCGTCCTTCTAGAGGTCCGAAAAGAACTGTTCTTCAAAACACTAGGGAGCCGCCTAATCTTGACTCTCTAGATTTCAAGTAAAAGTATGGTAAAACTCACTCTCACTATGATCCTCATCGATTTGCAGCCTATGTTGATTATGAGTTTCATAAACAAATTCTTGCAAACCGTACTCTCTGTTCTTCCTTTGTTGTTGATCTCAATGCTTTATCTGAAAAGGGATTAATTTTAAAATAAATTTTCATGATCTGAAATGGACTCCCATTTTCAAAATCAAAAAACTTGTTTACCCGAATTTGGTGCGTGAGTTTTATGCGAACCTACTTTTTCATGAAGGAGAACTTCACTTTTTTGTTAAAAACACTCAGTTTGTCCTAAATACTGAAACCATTGGCACTGTCCTGGGTTACAATGGTACAGGGGTAAGGGTGTATATGTCTGGTAAATGGGATACTCATGTTGGGATCTCTCACCAAGACGTATTGGCTCGGATTTGTGAAAACTTTTCTTCTCTGGACGGTACAACTCCCACTCATAAGGCCCTAGGACCTATTAGGGCTTTATTACATTGCATCATCACCCATATTATCATGCCTCAAAGTGGATCATATCAAAGGGTAACTATTTATGACACTGTTCTGCTCTATGCTATTTTGAACTCCATCCCCATCTCTTTTGCATATCTTATGATTCGTCACATGTGGGATTGTGTGAAAAGTGATAAAAGAGTTCTTTACCCTATGGGATATTTTTAACTTGCTTATTTGAATACTTTAATATTGATTTGAGCAATGAGCCTGTTGAGAACGAAGTGTCTACCATCAAAGGTGGCGGTGTACCACAGCAAGCAAAAAGTAAAAACGTCAAAGGCACTAAGGCTTTGGCCATGTTTGAAAGTGAAGATGAAAGCATTCTCTTTCCTTTAGTTGCTGGTACATCTGATTCCTACAAGTATTTATTCTCTGAAATGGTTAAAGATGTCCTTCTGGAATTTGCTTCCATGACCAAGCAAATGGTCAAATCAAGCAAAGAAGCTTGAAAGCTTACAATGCAAAATGAAAAATCATATATGAAATCTCATGACTGGGTGGCTGTGCTACTAAAGCACTTGGACTCATTTGATGAGGATATGGAACCATTCGAAAAGGAGGATGAATCCCAAGAATCTGAAGAAGAGGAATCTGATGCCTAGTTTTCTCTTTGCTGCCTCTGACAGATCTTTATTTTGATAACTCTGGATTTGGAACTCTCAAACTATTTTCATTTGTCTTGAACTTTATTTTCTGTTGGATGACTGTAATAATTCTAACTTTGGTACAATTTCTTTGGCATGCATGACTTGGTATTTCGGCTGCATTACTTGCTACTTTATGCTTGTAGGTGTCCTTCTTTGATGTCAAAAGGGGGAGAAAAGCATACAAATGAATTGAAACTATTTTCAAGTTTCATGTCCTTAGATTTTAGTGCTCTATTTTAGCTTTGAATTGGTTTTTAGCACTACCTCAATCCTGATTGCTTTGATAAAATATTTTGCTCTAAATTTATCTTTAATGCCTCCTGATTAATGTTTTAAATCTGAATACGTATATAGGGCTGATTGGTTTGTAATTTTTTTTCATGATCTATTTTGGTTTACTAATCTGTTCTATTCTGATTCATATTTCTTGAAAAATTTCAATTTGGGACAAGTATTGTCTGATCATAAGAACACATTAGTGCTTGTATATAGGAATTATTCTTATTTTCTAAACAGGTTAATCAGGGTAGACATTAAGGGGGAGCATATTGATAAAAAAAGGGGGAGAAATCCGTGGATCATCAAAGAGAAGTTTTCTCTCCTAATTCTTTCAATTCATTTTAATAATGTTTGTCATCAAGGAAGAGATTGTTGAGTTTGAAAAACTAATATTAAATTAATATGATGAACAAATATTATTAGAAGTATTATTAAAAATATCACCAATTGTTTGATGTATTTGACTTAGTGTGCAGGAAAATAAGTTCAGCCCGATACCAAATTGATTCAAAACTAGTGGCTGAAGAAAGAAAAACAAAAAGGGCCAAAATAAAAGGAACTAAGCCCAATCAGTAAAGTAGCCCAAGAACTAAGTATGATGAATTAAAGAAAGAAAACCAAGAGACTACAAGCTTCGTACAGTAACTGGAACTTCAAATTTCAATACAATTTAATTTCCTTGAAGCTTCCACCGAAAGCCATTAGTTCTCTCTTCTCTCTTCTCTCTCTTGCTTCGGTCATGTCACTCACTCTTCCAAGAAATAAAGAAAGAAAAGGAAAAGCACAGAGGCTATGGAGCTTTGAAAAGAAAAAAATTGCCAAATCAAAGCAAAGAAACAGGGATACAACTAAGTAGCTAGTATCTCTTGGTCAAAGCACACCAAAAGTTTCTTTCCTCATTTGTGCTATACTGAGGAACCAAGAAGAAAGTCACAAAGTCTCAAACATAGAAGAAGCAACAATGGAGAACGTGAAGCCATCTTGGTTCAGAAGCTCATCAATAGTCAAAAACAAAATTTGGAGTCAAAGTCAAGCTGAACGATCATGATTGAAGAAGCTTGAAGAAAAAGGATGAGAGAGAAGAGGTAAGTTGCATGCAACAGATTCTGTCTTCTCTCTCCTCTCTATTGAAGCCGCTGCTAGTCTCTGATGTTGAAGAAGAAGACAGTGTGATGGTTGAACTTGTTTCAACCTAGGAAGCTTCACTCTTCTATATTACGGGTTAACGGCCAAGAGTTGAAGGTAAGGAGAGTAAGTGAAAAGCACAGAGTTCACTCTCATAGCTACCCAAGCTGTTAGAGTTCTTCTCCTTCATGTAGGTTATTCTGTATTTCTTTTTCTCAGTTTAATTTGTCTGAGTCTCATTGTAAAAGGCAAACATGGTGAGGTTTGTAAGAAAAAGCCAATGAGAGGTAAAAGAAAGTGAGTTAAACAATGAGAAAAAGCCATAAGATATCTCAGGTTTTCTTTGTACATCTTTCTATTTTGTGTCATGATCCTGTGGGAATTTCCTTGCAAGTTGGGTTAGCATTTTACTGTTGAAAGCTATATTATGGTCTAGTCAAGTTCAGATTGGGTTTAGAATCTGAATTTGTCCCAGATAGGATTGGCTAGATCCTAGGGAAGCATTGGTGTTTGTAATCTTGAAAAAGAGATAGTGAAATTCCATCATAGTTGTGATGGAGACTGGATGTAGGCTACATTGCACTAAGTAGCTGAACCAAGATACATCTAGTGTTATTTCTTCTTCTTTGCTTCGTTTTTGTTTCTGTTACTTAGGAGACAAAATGAAAATGTCTCTCAACTCACTACGGGACAAAAGTGAAAATATCTCCTAAAGTTTTTTTGAAAAAGCAAAAGCACTACTCAACAGAAAAAGAAGCTAAGATTCAACCCCATTTCTCTTAGCCATTGATAACCATTAAATAGTCCTATGCATCATGCCTTTCCCGAACTAGTCTCTGCTACCCCATCAAAATTCAATTTGATCTAGCTCTACAGGAAATGTTTTCATTTTATTTCAAATTTTTTCTCTCCAGCATATTTTCCATTTGGTGAATTATAGAGTGAAGAGCTAGACAGAGTTAAGAGTGAAATAAATGAGTATGACTTAAGTTTGAATTTTGGTTGAGTTTGATATTGAAATGGTTGCAAGAAGGTTTAAAGTGGAGTTGCCTTAGTGTGGCAGAAAATTCTGCATTTTGATAGATTTTTGGTTAAATTCGATAAATCATAACTTATCTCTTATTGCTTGAAATTTAGTGGAGTTTATTTTGTTAAAAACTTGAGGATGTATAGTTTATTGCCTTTGAAAAATGGAGGCAAAATGATTTTTATAGAGAAAGTTATGATCTTTTGAACTTTAGGAGTTAAAATGTAATTCTACAAAAACAAAATCCAGTAGCAGGTTCTATGCGTATGCATGATGCGTGGGTATACACCATTCACGAATTTTCAAAACCCAGGGCAGGTTCTACGCATACGCACCTAGTGTGCGTACGCACCATTTTGGTGATTTTTCATAAATGCTGATTTTGAGGTATTAAGTCTTCCCAACGAGCTTGTACCTATAACCTTTATCTACTACAAAAAGGTCTATGGTCACAGTGAAAAGCTAGTGAAAAGGGTGACCATAGGTCTATGGTCACGATTTTTGACCTATGGTCATGGTTTTTTAACCGTGACCTATTTTGGCATGGCCATAGATCTATGGTCACATTTTTTTTATCTATGGTCACGGTTTCTATGGTCACGATTGTAGTATTTAAATTCTGACACTATATGGTTACGCGTAAAAACCATGACCACAACCTAATATATGGTCAAGGTTTTAGCGTTATTATAGCTTATCTATGGTCACCCTATTTTAAAATTGTGACCATAGTCTACTCTTTGGTCACCCTTTTGTAAAACTGTGAACATAGTCTTATGTATGGTCACGATATAACTTATCTATGGTCACCCTATTTTAAAACCATGATCATAGCTCACTCTTTGGTCACCTTTTTTAAAAACTATGACCATAGCTTATGGTCACCTTTTTAAAAAACCATGACCATAGCCTGGCTATGGTCACAATTTTAGCATGACCATAACTTATCCATGGTCACCCTAACTTAAAACCATGACCATAGCTTACTCTATTTTTTGGGATTTATTTTTTTAAAAGCATAATCACATCCCAAAATTATGATAATCACAAAATAAGTCTGAAAAGGAAAAATTCAAGAAATCTAGATCATACAATTTACATTATAGGCAAGATATATTTATAGTCTAAACAACACAAATTAAAATAGAGTATAATTTATCCATTAAATGTAATATCGGGTAAA
The DNA here is from genome assembly GCF_003086295.3 of Arachis hypogaea. Classification (NCBI taxonomy): domain Eukaryota; kingdom Viridiplantae; phylum Streptophyta; class Magnoliopsida; order Fabales; family Fabaceae; genus Arachis; species Arachis hypogaea. Next base: position 29,726,832 of record NC_092044.1, on the reverse strand, counting down.
ATCTCTTAAAAGAAAGTAAAAGAGACATCAAAATATTACATTTAGATAGCTAAAGTATATATAAGACCCATCTCATCTCATATTTCTATGAAAAATAATATTTTCTTCACATTATCCTCTTGCTAACAAAAAAAAAATTTTAGAATGGAGCGAAAATGCTTTTGATAACACAGTACACTTGAATAATGAATATGTGACACAAGTTAAATAAGTCAATCAGCAGTAAAGTTCAAACACTAAACAGCAAAGAACAGTAGCTAGGGTTTTGAGCCACTATAGAAAATCTTAGCCAAGACTTATACATACATGTAATAGAAGTTGTTCACTTGTTCAGAGCCTATACAGAAAGTTATTCTTATGTGTCTATACCTTTTTTAGATTCTTAAATAACATGGATTTATAATTATCATGCACATAGATACATGTAAAATCTGTGATCTATCTGAGAAGAAGGGAGGTCCAATGGTTATCTTGATGAGAATACCTGAGCCCTTCCAAGACCAAATGTTGGAATAAACTCCTTTCCTCCCGCAGAAACACATTTGTGAACCTAAATCAATTATTTTGAAAACTTAACGGTAGCTATAGATTTGAAGCACTTAAATTAAAAAGGAAAAATAGAAAGTAAAAAACGCAAACAAAGAAAATATATATGGCACCAAATCAAGAAAAGTCAAAACGTGACCATCACAAATCATGAGAAAATTTTCCATTAAAAAAATAAAAAATAGAGGCAAAAAGAAGTAAAAACAGAGGATTAACTATCCATTCCTCTTAAAATAATAAAATGAATGAAGAAAAGAAAGGAGAAGAGGATGAGCATGAGAGATGGAATCCTTAAAAGACCCTCTACTTTGCACCATTGAAAATCAAAAAGGTAATAATATCCCAAATAAAATCACTAGTTATAAAGAAATCAAATCCTAGAGTTCCTTTCTAAATAGATACACCAGGGCAATGTAAAAACCAAATTACTAAACAATTATAGCACATAATTCTATAGAGTAGGTGTTACAATACATACAGCATCCAGAAATTTCCTTTTACGAGCATATTTTGAATCACAAATTGTAATTCCATATGTGGATCTGAGAAGAGAATCAAGTATAATTTTTCCAGTTACATAAATTAGAGCAAAAAGTGTAATAGGATCCATCATTTAGTGTGGCACAACATATTTGTTACTGAAATCAATTGATTTAAACTAAAAAAGTGGGTGACTGACAAATCAAAATCATGAGCTCTTGGTCACATACACCAGCTTTCCAAGAGCTTAGCTTGTTATATGCAGGACAAGAAAGTCTTATATTTCTAATGTAATATCAAAATATAGTGAAAGTAATGTACCAAAAGCTAAAATCAATTTAGAGTATGATCTAATTTATGAATATAACTTGACACAACAAATAAAAAGAAAAAATAGTGTATTTCCTTCTCTAAATACTCAAATGTTGTTATAGGCAAGACTCGTTGACTCAACTAGTGCTGTTTTTACTCTGTAATGAGAAGGTCAAGCCTCAATTGATCAATTTGGGCTGCCCCAAGGTGTCTATCTGGTGTTATATTATAGTCTTGTGTATATAACATTTCCAAGTCTCCCACCTTCGCATGAAATATTGTAGCTCCAAGAACCTTAAGAGTTTATGTAATGTACTCAAATAAGGTAAACTGGATAAGGGAAGTAACCGCAACAATGCGAAACAATGTCGTACACATCCAATAAATTATTATCTCAAGCTCTAAATGGATTATAATAAGATCTTTTGAAACGAGAGTTTCGAGTTTTATACAGTAATTTCTGCTTCTATCAATATAAAAAAATCCCATAAATTATGGATCTAACGAATACTTGTTAATTAGGCCATTTCTATCAACAACAAAACTTTATTCTTAATTCTAATCAATGTTAGTGAATTTGCAAGACCAAAATTTTTCTACTCCTTAATTAATATTGAATCAGTAGTGCTTAAGGAACGGGAAGAGACAGCGACAAAAGACCAGAAGTGAGCTCGAAAAGGGAGACGATGACTGAGGAGAGCTCGAAGAGACCTTCATTGGACGGAGATCTTCGGTGGTGGCCGTTCGTTGGCAACGATGTAAGTGTTAATGATGAGTGGCTGCGCTGGTGAGGAAGAGGGAGATGTTGGTGTAGAGGAAGGTGCGGATGATGGTTGGGTCATGGTCTTCGAAGTGAAAGGAGTTGACTTTGAGAGTGGAGAGTGCGGCGTCAATTGTTTCTGGTTGTGGTAAAAGGGTGGCGGTAGGGGCAGAGTAGGTGCGTGTGAGAGTGAGAACAAGGAAGAATTGGGGGATGTGTTAGGGTTATCTTCTATTTTTTTCTTAAGACATCAGAGGAATTAGAAAGGAGGGGGGGATTAAGAAGAAACGACGTTGTGTGGGGGAAGGGTTTTAATAAAATGAAAAATTGTGACATAGACCATCTTAGACCACCCCCAAAAATCGTAACCATAGATACTCTATGGTCATCTTTTTTCAAAAAATTAATATTATAGACTCTTTAAGGTCACTTCTAAAGCTGTGACTATAGATACCTTTAGGTTACTTTCCGAAATTATGACCATAGACGCTTTTAGGTCATCCCCTAAATTGTGACTATATATACCTTTAGGTCACTCTTTAAAATCGTAATCATAGATCCTTTTAGGTCACCCTTTTGTAAAACCGTCACCAAAGATCCTTTTAGGTCACCATTCAAAATCGTGACCATAGATACCTTTAGGTTACCTCCCAAAACTGTGACTATAGATCATTTTAGGTCACTCCAAAGTCGAGACTATAGACTCCTTTAGGTCATTCCCCAAAATTGTGACCATATACCCTTTTAGGTCACCATTTTTTAAAAAATCGTTACCATAAGCCCTTTTAAATCATCCCCCAAAACCGTGATCCTAGACCTCTTTATGTCACTCTTTAAAATCATAACTATAGACCCTTTTAGAATATTTAAAAATTCAAAAATAAAAAATTTTAGTTTTTTAAAATTTTTAATTTTTTAAAAATATTTTTTATTTTTTTATTCACCAGATGAACCAGACAGTTGGCGTTTTTTTCCTCCACTTGTTCACAAATTAAGAATAAATTAATTTAAAAATTTAAAATTTTAATTTTTTATTTTTTGGATATTTTTGGAATTTTTTAGTCTTTTACAACTAGAAAAAAATATTTTTTAGATTAAAAATAAAAAAATAATAAAATTACAGATCTATTGTTTATTAGATATTGTTGGACTTTATTTTATTTTTATTATTTAAATAAATAACATTCGATAATATAATTTAAAAATTCAAAAATAAAAAATTTAGTTTTTTATAATTTTTTATTTTTTAAAAAAATATTTTTTATTTTTTTATTCACCCGATAATGCTACACCCAGACAGTTGACCTTTTTTGAAAAACCATGACCATAAACCCTTTTTGGTCACCCTAAAAATTGTGACCATAAACCTCTTTAGGTCACTCTCAAAACTGTAACTATAGACCCCTTTTAAGCCACTTTTAAAAAAAAAAAACTGTGATCATAGGTACTCTATGGTCACTATTTTTTAAAAAAACCGTGACCATAAATTTTTTTATCACGGTAAAAAACTGTGACTATAGACCATTTATGGTCACGGTTTTTTACCGTGACAAAAAAAAACTGTGCCTATAGACCCAAAATATTGTAGTGATCTTGAGTCTAAGAACCATTCTAAAGGCTTTAAAATCATTAGGGATGGATTTTATGAATTTATTATGAGTAATCTCCCTTTAATGGTTGTGACCGATGGATGACAGGTAATGTTATTATAAAATTGGATTAGGAAAGAGGACCCGAATTGAATGAGGTTTAAGAAAATTTTATTCATTGTATATATAATTCTCGTTTTATGAGTAAGTTAAGGCCTTGTGAAGTATGAAGTAAAGGTTTAAGCCTCTAAATATAATGGGTGTTAAAATGAGACGTGATTAGTGTAGTGACGGTGGTTTCGAACCACCCATAGTGAGGACGGTAGTGTGATTCCACTCACAGTTTAATGATAATGATTGTGCTAATGATGAATGTGATTATAAGGAACTATGAGTGTGGCTATGGTCATGGATAATTATGATTATGATTGAGATATGATTACTAATTAGCAAGAACATGGGTTTTGTCCCGCCTACATCATTAACGATACACCTACACCTGACAAGGATGATGGTTTTATCCTATCCACATTCTTTCTGATTGTAAGGGTGGCTGGGCACGCAATCTCTGGATTAGCTAGCCTCCAAGACAAGGTGAAAACGCACTTTCCCTCTGAACCACTTGTGATAAGCTTGGGATGTTCCTCTTAGGGATGCATGACAGAAAGAGTATATCCGGATTAGCTATCGGATGTGTTGGTTTTAGCGATGTAACTAACATGTGAGCTCACAGTCAGTAGGACAGGCATGCATCATATGCATTTGTCTGATTTATTTGGGTGTGCATAATTGTTTGATTTGCTTACTTGTTAATATATTTATTTACTACTTATACTACTTGAATTATTTGTACCTTGTTGTGATTGATTTTGGATGTATTACTTATTTGTTTCCCCTAAATGGATGAGGTAAGATGAGATGATGCTTGAAATTAGTTATTCGAATTCCGACAAATATTTGATGGCTTGGGTAATTTTAAGGATTGGCATGGTAAATTAATGAGAAATGCATTATGACGGTGTTGGTTTAATATCGATATGTAAGATATTTACTCTATAAGTTCTTAGTGAATTGTGATACTCAAGGCTTAGTTAATGAATTTAAAAGTAAGAGGGTTAACTAAATGGTAATCAAAGTTATAGTACACAGTAGAGGTTTCTGGTGTACGAAATTGTGATACACAATGGCGCCAACAACTTGGTACGCACAATTGTAATCTCAACTCTTTTTCACAACTTCACACAACTAACCAGCAAGTGCACTGGGTCGTCCAAGTAATAAACCTTACGTGAGTAAGGGTCAATCCCACGGAGATTGTCGGCTTGAGGCAAGCTATGGTCACCTTGTAAATATCAGTCAGGCGGATTCAAATGGGTTATGGAGTTTTCATAATTAAAAGATAAATAAAACATAAAATAAAGATAGAGATACTTATGTAATTCATTGGTGAGAATTTCAGATAAGCGTATGGAGATGCTTCATCCCTCTTGAATCTCTACTTTCCTACTGCCTTCATCCAATCCTTCATACTCCTTTCCATGGCAAGTTGTATGTTGGGCATCACCGTTGTCAATGGCTACTTCCCGTCCTCTCAGTGAAAATTGTCCAAATGCGCTGTCACCGCACGGCTAATCATCTGTCGATTCTTGATCATGTTGGAATAGAATCCAGTGATCCTTTTGCGTCTGTCATTATGGCCAACACTCACAAGTTTGACACTCGTCACAGTCATCCCTTCCCAGATCCTACTCAGAATACCACAGACAAGGTTTAGACTTTTCGGATCTCAGGAATGGCCGCCAATAATTCTAGCTTATACCACGAAGACTCCGATCTTTCGGAATGGAGGCTAAGAGATATACGCTCGATCTAAGGTAGAACGGAAGTTGTTGTCAGACACGCGTTCATATATTGAGAATAGTGATGAGTGTCACGGATTATCACATTCATCATGTTGAAGTGCAAGCGAATATCTAAGAATATGAATAAGCTTGAATTGAATAGAAAATAGTAGTACTTGCATTAATACTCGAGGAACAGCAGAGCTCCACACCTTAATCTATGGTGTGTAGAAACTTGATGAGCGGATAATTTGTATGCTTTTTGGCATTGTTTTTAGTATGTTTTCAGTATGATCTAGTTAGTTTTTAGTATATTTTTACTAGTTTTTAGTTAAAATTCACTTTTCTGGACTTTACTATGAGTTTGTGTGTTTTTCTGTGATTTCAGGTATTTTCTGGCTGAAATTGAGGGACCTGAGCAAAAATCTGATTCAGAGACTAAAAAGGACTGCAGATGCTGTTGGATTCTGACCTCCCTGCACTCGAAGTGGATTTTCTGGAGCTACAGAAGCCCAATTGGCGCGCTCTCAACGGCGTTGGAAGTAGACATCCTGGGCTTTCCAGCAATATATGATAGTCCATACTTTGCCCAAGATTTGATGGCCCAAACCGGCGTTCAAAGTCACCCTCAGAATTCCCAGCGTTAAACGCCGGAACTGGCACAAGAATGGGAGTTAAACGCCCAAACTGGCACTAAAGCTGGCGTTTAACTCCAAGAAGAGTCTCTGCACGAAAATGCTTCAATGCTCAGCCCAAGCACACACCAAGTGGGCCCGGAAGTGGATTTTTATGTCATTTACTCATCTCTGTACACCCTAGGCTACTAGTTCTCTATAAGTAGGACCTTTTACTATTGTATTGAGACATCTGGGTAGCTATCTTTGTTCTTATGCTATCTTAGATCATTGGGAGGCTGGCCTCACGGCCATGCCTAGACCTTGTTCTTATGTATTTTCAACGGTGGAGTTTCTACACACCATAGATTAAGGTGTGGAGCTCTGCTGTACCTCGAGTATTAATGCAATTACTATTGTTCTTCTATTCAATTCCGCTTGTTCTTGTTCTAAGATATCACTTGTTCTTCAACTTGATGAATGTGATGATCCGTGACACTCATCATCATTCTCACCTATGAACGTGTGACTGACAACCACCTCCGTTCTACCTTAGATTGGGTGAATATCTCTTGGATTCCTGATACACGATGCATGGTTGATCGCCTGACAACCGAGTGCTCGCCTGACAACCGAGCCAGCCATTCCGTGAGATCAGAGTCTTCGTGGTATAGGCTAGAACTGATGGCGGCATTCAAGAGAATCCGGAAGGTCTAACCTTGTCTGTGGTATTCTGAGTAGGATTCAATGATTGAATGACTGTGACGTGCTTCAAACTCCTGAAGGCGGGGCGTTAGTGACAGACGCAAAAGAATCACTGGATTCTATTCTGGCTTGATCGAGAACCGACAGATGGATAGCCGTGCCGTGACAGGATGCGTTGAACATTTCCACTGAGAGGATGGGAGGTAGCCATTGACAACGGTGAAACCCTTGCATAAGCTTGCTATGGAAAGGAGTAAGAAGGATTGGATGAAGACAGTAGGAAAGCAGAGAGACGGAAGGGACAAGCATCTTCATGCGCTTATCTGAAATTCCCACCAATGAATTACATAAGTATCTCTATCTTTATCTTTATGTTTTATTCGTATATCACCCATATCCATTTGAGTTTGCCTGACTAAGATTTACAAGGTGACCATAGCTTGCTTCATACCAACAATCTCTGTGGGATCGACCCTTACTCGCGTAAGGTTTATTACTTGGATGACCCAGTACACTTGCTGGTTAGTTGTGCGAAGTTGTGTTTATGCCATGGTATTGAACACCAAGTTTTTGGATTCATTACCGGGGATTATTTGATTTGTGAAAAGTATTGATCACAATTTCGCGCTACCAAAACTCCACCGTTGAAAATACATAAGAACAAGGTCTAGGCATGGCCGAATGGCCAGCCTCCCCAAATGACATATGAATTCGAAAATCTAGTACAATAGTCAAAAGTTCTATTTATACTAAACTAGTTACTAGGGTTTACAGAAATAAGTAAGTGATGCAGAAATCCACTTCCGGGCCCACTTGGTATGTGCTTGGGCTGAGCATTGAGGCTTTCACGTGTAGAGGTCTTCCTTGGAGTTAAACATCAGCTTTGGTGCCAGTTTGGGCGTTTAACTCCAACTTTTATGCCAGTTCTGGCGTTATGACGCCAGAAAAGGGTAGAGAGATGGCGTTTTGACGCCATTTTACATCGTCAAAACTCGCGCAAAGTATGGACTATTATATATTGCTGGAAAGCCCTGGATGTCTACTTTACAACGCAATTGAGAGCGGGCCATTTGGAGTTCTGTAGCTACAGAAAATCTACTTCGAGTTCAGGGAAGTCAGAATCCAACAGCATCTGCAGTCCTTTGTCAGCCTCTGAATCAGATTTTTGCTCAGGTCCCTCAATTTCAGCTAGAAAATACCTGAAATCACAGAAAAATACACAAACTCATAGTAAAGTTCAGAAATGTGAATTTTTCTTAAAAACTAATAAAAATATACTAAAAAGTAACTAAATCATACTAAAAACTATATAGAAATAATGCCAAAAAGCATATAAATTATCCGCTCATCACAACACCAAACTTATATTCTTGCTTGTCCCCAAGCAACTGAAAACAAAATAGGATAAAAAGAAGAGAATATACAATGAATCCCACAGTATCAATGAAACTTAGTTCTAATTAGATGAACGGGGCTTGTAGCTTTTTGCTTCTGAACAGTTTTGGCATCTCACTTTTTCCTTTGAAATTTAGAATGATTGGCATCTATAGGAACTTAGAATTTTAGATAGTGTTATTGATTCTCCTAGTTCAGTACGTTGATTTTTGAACACAGCTATTTTATGAGTCTTGGCCGTGACCCTAAGCACTTTATTTTCCAATATTACCACCAGATACATAAATGCCACAGACACATAACTGGGTGAACCTTTTTAGATTGTGACTCAGCTTTGCTAAAGTCCCCAGTTAGAGGTTTCCAGAGTTCTTAAGCACACTCTTTTGCTTTGGATCACGACTTTAACCACTTAGTCTCAAGCTTTTCACTTGGACCTATATGCCACAAGCACATGGTTAGGGACAGCTTGATTTAGCCGCTTAGGCCTGGATTTTATTTCCTTGGGCCCTCTTATCCATTAATGCTCAAAGCCTTGGATCCTTTTTACCCTTGCCTTTTGGTTTAAAGGGCTATTGGCTTTTTCTGCTTGCTTTTTCTTTTTCTTTTCTCTCTCCTTTTTTTTCGCCAATTTTTTTCACTACTTTTTCTTGCTTCAAGAATCAATTTCATGATTTTTCAGATTATCAATAATATTTCTCTTTGTTCATCATTCTTTTAAGAGCCAACAACTTTAACATTCGTAAAAAACAAGATAAAAAATATGCACTGTTCAAGCATTCATTCAGAGAACAAAAAGTATTGCCACCACATCAAAATAATTAAACTAATTTCAAGATAAAATTTGAAATCCAAGTACTTCTTGTTCTTTTGTAATTAAGCACATTTTTCGTTTAAGAGAGGTGAATGATTCATGGAATTATTCATAGCTTTAAGACACAGACATTTGACACTAATGATCATGTAATGAAGACACAAACATAGATGACACAATAAGCATGAAAATCGAAAATAGAAAAATAATTAGACAAGGAGATTAAGGAATGAGTCCACCTTAGTGAGGGTGGCGTCTTCCTCTTGAAGAACCAATGGAGCGCCTAAGCTCCTTTATGTCTCTTCCTTGCCTTTGTTGCTCCTCCCTCATAGCTCTTTGATCTTTTCTAATCTCATGGAGAATGATGGAGTGCTCTTGGTGCTCCACCCTTAGTTGGTCCATGTTATAACTCAAGCCTTCCAAGGAGGTGTTGAGTTGTTCCCAATAGTTGAGTGGAGAAAATTGCATCCCTTGAGGCATCTCAGGAATTTCTTAATGAGGGACTTCCTCATGCTCTTATTGAGTGCCATGAATGGGCTCTCTAGTTTGCTCTATCCTTTTCTTAGTGATGGGCTTGTCCTCTTCAATGAGGATGTCTCCCTCTATGACAATTCCAGCTGAATAACAAAGGTGACATATGAGGTGATGAAAGGTTAATCTTGCCAAAGGTGAGGACTTGTCATCCACCTTGTAGAGTTCTAGAGGTATGATTTCATGAACTTCTACTTCCTCTCCAATCATGATACTATGGATCATGATACCCCGATCAACAGTTACTTCAGATCGGTTGCTACTGGGAATAATAGAGCGTTGGATGAAGTCCAACCATCCTCTAGCCACAGGCTTAAGATTCGGTCTTCTCAATTGAACCGGGTTGCCTCTTGAGTCTCTTTCCCATTGAGCTTCTTCTACACATATGTCCATGAGGACTTGGTCCAACCTTTGATCAAAGTTGACACTTCTAGTGTAGGGGCGTGCATTTTCTTCCATCATTGGCAAGTTGAACGCTAGCCTTACATTTTCCGAACTGAAATCTAAGTATTTCTCACGAACCATTGTAAGCCAATTCTTTGGGTTTGGTTCATACTTTGATCATGGTTCCTAGTGATCCATGCATTTGCATAGAACTCTTGAACCATTAAGATTCTGACTTGTTGAATGAGGTTGGCAAGAACTTTCCAACCTCTTCTTCGGATCTCTTGTCGGATCTCCGAATATTTGCCCTTTTTGAGCCTAAAAGGGACCTCAGAGATCACCTTCTTCTTGGCCACAACTTCATAGAGGTGGTCTTGATGGACCTTTAAGATGAATCTCTCCATCTCCCATGACTCATAGGTGGAGGCAGTTGCCTTCGCTTTCCTCTTTCTAGAGGCTTCTCTGGCCTTAGGTGCCATAAATGGTTATGGAAAAACAAAAAGTAATGCTTTTACCACACCAAACATAAAATATTTGCTCGGGGGAAAGAAAGATGTAGAAGAAGAAGAAAATGGAGGAGATGGAGGGTGTATAGGGTTCGGCCAAGAGGGGAAGAAGGTGTTTGTGATGTGTGAAAATGAAGGGGTGAAGGGGGGTATTTATAGGGAAAGGGAGGAGTGGCCGAAAGGTTTGGGTGAGTTTGGGAGGGAAAGGGTTTTGAATTTTGAAGGTGGGTGGGGGGTTTTTTAGGAAAGAGTTAAGGAAGTGATTGGTAAAGGGTATTTGGGGAAGAGTGTTGTAGAAAGGTGTGAAGAGGAGAGAGAGTGAGTTGAGGTTGGTGGGGATCCTGTGGGGTCCACAGATCCTGAGGGGTCAAAGAATTCTCATCCCTGCTCCAATTGGGCATTAAAAACGCCTTAGAGTGCAATTTTGGCGTTTAAACGCCAGTTTGCTGCCCTATTCTGGCGTTTAAACGCCAGCTTTCCTTCCTGTTCTTGCATCTAAATGCCAGTTTGTTGCCATGTTCTAGCGTTTAAACACCAGTCTGGTGCCCTATTCTGGCAGTTAAACGCCCAGAAAGGTGCCAGATTGGGCGTTTAAACGCCCATTTTGCTACCCTTACTGCGTTTAAACGCCAGTAAGTCCTTCCTCCAGGGTGTGCTGTTTTCAATGTTGTTTTTGATTTTTTTTCTTTATTTTTGTAATTGTCTTTGTGACTTCACATGATCATCAACCTAAAAGAAAACAAAATAATATAGACAAAATTAAAATAAATTTTGGTTGCCTCGCAATAAGTGCTTCTTTAATGTCAATAGCTTGACGGCTCTCATGGAGCCTCACAGATGATCAGAGTATGGTTGAGATCTCTCAACACCAAACTTAGAGTTTGGCTGTGGCCTCCCAACACCAAACTTAGAGTTTGAATGTGGGGGCTCTATTTGACTCTGTATTGGGAGAAGCTCTTCATGCTTACTCTCCATGGTTACAGATGGAGAACCTTGAGTCTTTACTACAAGGCATTCTTCATTCACATGAAGGATCAACTCTCCTCTGTCAACATCAATTACAACTCTTGCTGTGGCTAGGAAGGGTCTTCCAAGGATGATGGATTTATCCTCATCCCTCCTAGTGCCTAGGATTATGAAATCAATAGGGAAGTAAAGGCCTTCAACCTTTACTAGCACATCCTCTACTAGTCCATAAGCCTCTTTTATAGATTTATCTGCCATCTCCAGTGAGAATTTGGCATCCTGTACCTCATAGATTCTCAGTTTCTTTATTACAGAGAGTGGCATAATGTTTATCCCTGACCCCAGGTCACACAGTGCTTTTTCAAAGGTCATGGTGCCTATGGTATAGGGTATTAAGAATTTACCAGGATCCTATTTCTTTTGAGGTAAATTTTGCTGAACCAACGTATTCAGTTCATTGGTGAGCAAAGGAGGCTCTTCCTCCCAAGTCTCATTACCAAACAGCTTGGCATTCAGCTTCATGATTGCTCCTAAATTTTGGGCAACTACTTGCCCTTCAATAATGTCTTCATCTGCTTCAGAAGATGAATAGTCATCAGAGCTCATGAATGGTAAAAGAAGGTCCAAGGGAAACTCTACGGTCTTTGTATGAGCCTCAGATTCCTTTGGTTCTGTTTCGAGGGTTACCTGAAACTATAGGTCGATCTCGGAAGAGATATTCTGTAATGGTCAGAGTTGCTATGTCCGGCTTGCTGGACTTGGTGGTGGTGCTGATTCCTTCGTCCCCGGAGGTTGGGGGGTACCTGCAAGGGACCCGATGCTTAAGTTAGCAAGGGTATTAAGCAGGTATTGAGTAAAATCAGAGTATGAGTTATACCTGGGTGCTCCACTGTATTTATAATGGCGTAGAGTGACCTTCTTAGATAAGATAAGTTAGTTATCTTATCTTATCTTTATCTTATCTTCAAGTGAGGTCATCTTATCTTCAATGGACCGCCTTTATCTCTACGGGCTTTGGGCCGCCCTTGGATTTCGAGATGTGTTCCTCTGTTTGGGCCCTTTTATTGGGCTTTCCTATGACTTGGCCGAGCTCTTTGAGAAGAGGTCGAGTCATCCTGACCTGAAGAGGTCGGTCGCTTTGTCTGTGGAACATCCCGGGTCGGACAGCTTTGGCCCGGTTTGTGGGCGTTTAAACTCTTATTTTGTTGACTTTTGACACCTTTTTAGTTGCTAGTTTTAGCAACTTTATTTTGGTAAACAAAATAGTTTCCCGGCTTTGTAGGCTGCTTTTGTTGGCCTCTGACGCTGGCTATTATTATGACTTTCTGTTTTTATATCATATCTGTTGCGCTTGTCATGGTATCTTCGTAGTCTTTGAGAGTATTGGGATGATCGGCTTGATTCCTTTGCCTGACGCTGCTTTCAACAATTTTAAACTTTTGTTCAGGTCTTCGTTAGGAATTGCAATACTGAGATTGCCGATTTCTTCAACTTGGTTTTTGCCCGAGTTGTTTATTTATAACCCTCCTTTTTGGACTTTACTTAGGTCTCTTCCAGGGGTAGCTTTATCATGTCGGATCCTGTCGAGTTGCTTGGTAATCCTCTTTCTTGGACCTTGTTCAGGTCCCTTTCATGGATTATCTTTTGTAGCTTTATATCTTGGGCCGACTTCGTCATGTCGGGCCTTGTCGAGTTACTTAGTAATCTTCTTTCTTGGACCTTGTTCAGGTCTCTTTCAGGGATTACCTTTTGTAGCTTTATATCTTGGACCAACTTCGTCATGTCGGGCCCTGTCGAGTTACTTGGTAATCCTCTTTCTTGGACCTTATTTAGGTCTCTTTCAGGGATTACCTTTTGTAACTTTTTCGTAGGAGTCCGACTTCATCATGTCGGGCTCTTCTAAGTTATAGTAATCCTCTTTTATAGGGTTGGCCAGACCTCTTTCCAGGGCTTTACTTATAACTTGGGTCGTTGTGGCTGGTCCAACTTCTTTATGCCGGCCAGTCATCAAGTTATTTTATAGCAATCCATTTTATTAGGACCTTGTCAGGTCCTTTCTTTGGATAACTTTTTATAACTTCTTGCATTATTCCATTTTCATTTTTGCCGATTTTGTAGAGTTCGGGTTTTAACCCTCGTTTGCTCGACCTTTTAATGAATTTGGTTTTCATTTTTGGTCTTTATTGTGATCGCGCAGTGAATTTGGTTTTCACTTTCTGTTAATCTGTAGCTTTATAATCGGGTGATGAATGTTTCGGAATAATGCGGCTTGAGTGTTTTGTAGAAAATCTGAACAGATCTTATTAAAAGAAAATGCAAATATATACATGCGGGGGTTAATTTCCTAAGTCGGGTGATTTGTAGGTCTTGGTCTTGGCGCCTCGTTAAAAAACCTTTTCAGGAAAAAGAGTGCGCCTTATCCCAAGGTCCTTTATCATCCCTAACTATAGTACCTTCTTAGGTTGCAGGCGTGCCATGATCTAGGAAGCTCTCTCCCGTCGAGTTCGGAAAGCCTGTAATAGCCTTTTCTAAGCACTTCTATGACTCGGTAGGGTCCTTTTCAATTTGCTGTCAGCTTTCCTTCTCTAGGTCGAGTTATTCCAATGTCGTTTCGGATTAGAATGAGGTCGTCCTCAGCAAAGGCTCGCTGTATTACCTTTTGATTGTATCTGGAAGCCATTCGTCGTTTTAATGCCTCTTTCCTTATCCGAGCTCTTTCTCGGACTTTTAGAAGTAGGTCGAGCTCTTCCCTTTGAAGTTGGGAGTTGGTTTCTTCGCTATAGTGGATCACTCTAGGTGACCTTTCTTCAATCTCTACTGGGATCATTGCCTCCATTCCATATGCTAATTGGAAGGGTGATTCCTTTGTGGTAGAATGTGGCATTGTTCGTTATGCCCATAAAACCTGTGGGAGCTCTTCAGCCCAGGCTCCCTTTGCATCCTGTAACCTCCGCTTCAGCCCAGCCAGTATGACTTTGTTGGCAGCTTCAGCTTGTCCATTGGCTTGGGATGTTCAACAGAGGTGAATTGTTGTCTTATATTCAAGTCGGCTGCTAGCTTTCTGAAGCATGCGTCTGTGAACTGAGTACCATTGTCTGTGGTGATGGAGTATGGAACCCCAAACCTTGTAACGATGTTTCTATATAGGAATTTTCGACTTCTTTGAGCAGTGGCGTTAGCTAGGGGTTCTGCCTCAATCCACTTTGTGAAGTAGTCTATTCCCACTATGAGGAATTTGACTTGTCCCGATCCTTGAGGAAAAGGTCCGAGAAGATTGAGTCCCCATTTTGCAAACAGCCAAGGTGAGGTCACGCTGATGAGTTCCTCTGGTTAGGCGATGTGGAAGTTGGCATGTTTTTGACATGATGAACATGTCTTTACAAATTCTACAGCTTTTTTTTTGTAAAATCCTGCCCGAAGTACCTTTTTGGCGAGTGCCTACGCTCCGAGGTGATTGCCATAAATGCCACAGTGTACTTCCTCTAGGACGTCTTTTGTGTTGGAAGTCGGCACGCATTTTAATAGTGGTATTGAAATCCCTCTTTTGTATAGAGTATTATTTATGATGGTATAGTATTGTGCCTCCCGTTTTAACCTCTTTGCCTCTTTCTCATCTGTGAGGAGAGCTTTTGTTCTGAGGTAGTTAATTATTGGAGTCATCCATCCCTGATCGTGACCTGTTATAGCTAGGACTTTTTCTTCTTCTGAGATTGATGGATTCTGTAGAATTTCTTGGATGAGGCTTCTATTGTTGCCCCCTGGTTTGGTGCTGACTAGTTTTGAGAGTGCATCGCCCCGGGCATTCTGTTCTCGGGGTATGTGACGAATCTCATATTCTCCGAATTATCTGAGCTGCTCCTTGGTTTTGTCGAAGTACTTTTTCGTAGTGGGATATTTGGCTTGGTAGTTTGCTACTATTTGTGAAGTAACTACCTGTGAGTCGCTGAAGATGATAAGTTTTTGAGCTCCAACCTCCCTAGCCAGCTTCAAACCAGCTAGTAGTGCCTCATATTCCGCGTGATTGTTTGAGGTAGGGAACCCGAATTTGAGGGAGAGTTTGATTTGGGTTCCCTGGTCGCTTTCAATTATTACACCCGCGCCACTTCCCGTTTTATTTGAGGAACCATCCACATAGAGATTTCATTCTGTGGGGATTTTCGGTGTGTTCGTGAGTTCCGCGATGAAGTCGGCCAGATATTGAGACTTGATGGCCGTCTGAGCTTTGTATTGAAGATCGAATTCAAACAACTTGACTGCCCATTGCAAGATTCTGCCTGCCAAGTCTGTTTTCTGTAGGATCCCTTTTATGGGCTGGTTGGTTCGAACTTTAATGGTGTGAGCCTGGAAGTATGGGCGAAGTCGTCGTGATGTTAGTATGAGAGCGTAAGCGAACTTTTCTATTTTCTGGTAGTTCAGCTCGGATCCTTGTAATGCTTTGCTGATAAAGTATATGAGCTATTGCCCGCTGTTGTCTTCTTGGACCAGTGTTGAGGCTATAGCCTGATTTCCTACCGCGAGGTACAATATGAGTGGTTCTCCTTCCCGTGGCCGAGTTAGTATAGGTGGCCGTCCCAAGAATCTTTTGAAGTCTTGAAAGGCTTGCTCGCATTCCGCTGTCCATTCAAACTCATTTCCCTTCCTTAGAGTGGCGTAGAAGGGGAGAGATCTTATTGCTGATCCGGCCAGGAATCTGGACAAGGCTGCCAACCTCCCATTGCGGTTTTGTACCTCTTTGACACAAGTCGAACTTTCCATGTCGAGTATGGCCCTTTACTTATCCGGGTTCGCCTCGATTCCTCTCTGTTGATCATAAAACCCAAGAATTTACCAACTTCTACTGCAAAGGTGCATTCTGCGGGATTGAGTCGCATGCCGTGTCGTCTTATAGTGTTGAATACTTGTGTCAGGTCGGATAATAACATCTCTTTGTTTTGCGTCTTTACTAGCATGTCATCCACGTAGACCTCCATGACCTTTCCGATGTGATCCGAAAAAACCTTGTTCATTAATCTTTGGTAAGTAGCTCCCGCATTTTTAAGACCGAAGGGCATGACAATGTAGCAGTAATTTGCCTTTGGGGTTAAGAATGATGTTTTTTCTTGGTCAGGTGGGTACATTAGGATTTGGTTATATCCCGAGTATGCATCCATAAAGGAGCGGTATTTATATCCGGAGGAGGCATCTACCAGTGCATCGATGCTTGGGAGTGGATAAGGATCTTTTGGGTAGGTTTTGTTGAGATCGGTATAGTCAGTGCACATTCGCCACTTCCCGTTTGACTTTTTTACCAATATGACATTAGCAAACCATAGCGGGTATTTGACTTCTCTTATGAAACCTGCCTCCAGCAGAGCTCGTACCTGTTCTTCTACAGCTTGAGAGCGTTCTGGTCCTTGCTTTCTACGCCTTTGTTGTACCGGCCGAGATCCTGGGTAGACTGCTAGCTTGTGGCACATTAGCTTGGGATCTATGCCTGGTATGTCTGCGGCCTTCCACGCAAAGAGGTCGGCGTTGTCTCGTAGAAACTGTATGAGTGACTCTTTTATGTCTCCTTTTGGGAGTATGCCGATATTGGTCGTTTGATCCGGGGTATCCCCGATCTGGATTTTCTCTATTTCACCTTCAGGTTATGGGCAGAGCTCTTCCCGCCTATGAACTCCACCGAGCTCAATTGTGTGGAATTCTTCTCCTTTGCCTCTGAGGTTTAGACTTTCGTTGTAACAGCAGCGCGTCATCTTCTGATTTGCTTTTATCGTAGCTATTCCTCCTGCAGTTGGGAACTTCATGCATAGATGCGGAGTCGAGACTATTGCGCCGAGCTGATTTAACATTGTCCGACCTATGAGGGCATTGTAGGGCTGAACTTACATCGACTATGATGTAATCTATTTTGAGTGTTCTTGACTGACTTTCTTTTCCGAAAGTTGTGTGGAGCGAGATGTATCCCATCAGTTGAACT
This sequence comes from Arachis hypogaea, assembly GCF_003086295.3. NCBI lineage: Eukaryota > Viridiplantae > Streptophyta > Magnoliopsida > Fabales > Fabaceae > Arachis > Arachis hypogaea. The sequence continues at coordinate 29,709,433 of NC_092044.1, read as the reverse complement.
GGGGTATCTAGTAGTCCGAACAGGCTGTCCAGATATGCTCTGAGTTTTTTTTCTTCCTAGCCGAGTTTGTCGAAAGCAGTTTTGAATAAGATATCGGCGGAGCTCCCCTGGTCTATCGACGTGCGGTGAAGATTTGCGTTTGCCAGTATAATAGTGATGACCATGGGATCATCATACCCTGATGCGATGCCGGATGCGTCTTCCTTGGTAAAAGTGATCGCCGGGATGTCGGGCGCTTCCTCCTTTCCTGCGACGTGATATACGTCTTTGAGATGTCTTTTGCGAGATGATTTGGAGATTCCTCACCCGGCAAATCCGCCGTGAATCATGTGGACATGTCTTTCTGGCATTCGAGATGATCGCGTGGTTGGTCTGACATCTTCTGCTCTTCTTCTTTTTCTTTGTTCATCATCATGGGTGGCCAGATATCGATCTAGCTTTCCTTCTCGTACGAGCTTTTCTATGACATTTTTAAGTCGAAACACTCATTGGTGGAGTGCCCGCAGATCCGATGGTATTCACAATATTCGGCCCGGTTTCCCCCTCCTTTTTTGCCTTTGAGTGGCTGAGCTGGTGGTATTTTTTTCATGTTGCAAACCTCTCTGTATACATCCACAAGAGATACCTGAAGAGGGGTGTAATTGTGGTATTTTTTGATTTTTTCTCCATGTCGATCTTCCTTCTTTTTGGGATCTTTGTCTTTATCCCGGGGGGTGAATCCGGCCTTTGAAGTCCCTCCTAATCGGGAGTTTTCCTCCATGTTGATGTACTTTTCTGCTCGTTCCTGCACCTCATTTAGAGATGTGGGGTATTTCTTTGATATAGATTGACTAAAGGGCCCTTCTCGTAAGCCATTAATGAGGCCCATAATAGCGGCTTCTGTTGGTAGGTTCTATATGTCCATGCATGTCTTGTTGAATCTTTCCATGTAGTTGCGCAGGGTTTCCCGTTCTCCTTGTCTGATTCCCAGTAAACGCGGAGCATGTTTAGCTTTGTCCTTTTGGATGGAGAATCTGGCCAGGAATTTTTTAGCCATGTCGTCAAAACTTGAGATGGACCTAGGAGGGAGGTTGTCGAACCATCTAATTGCTGTTTTTGTCAAAGTAGTTGGAAAGGCTTTGCAACGAACTGCATCTGAGGCATCGGTGAGATACATTCTGCTTCTGAAATTACTGAGATGATGGCCAGGATCTGTAGTGTCGTCGTACAAGGTCATGTCTGGGAGTTTAAAGTCCTTCGGGATTTTTGTCTTCATGATCTCCTTGGTGAATGGGTTTTGCTCCTTGCGGGAGCTATCTTCGGGAGTGGATCGGCTGGCTTTAGTCTTGACATCGGCTTCAAGTTTTAGGAGTTTATTCTCTAATTCCCGGCGTCGCCTTACTTCCCTTTGTAGGTCTTTCTCGGCCACTCGTTGACGTAGGGCTTCTTCTTCAAGTTGTTTTAACCGGTCTTGAAATGCATCCATGGCTCCCTCATTTGGGGAATTCTTCTTGTTGTTGATTTGGGAAGTATCTTTTGGTGTGGTGTCTGCGTTTTTATGCAGCGTTCTTTCCTCTAGATCTGAGGTGTGATCGTTGTCATGGTTGTCCGCCATGGTGATGGGATGACTTCCAGGTTCTCCGACAACGGCACCAATGTTCTGAGGGTTACCTGAAACTATAGGTCGATCTCGAATGAGATCTTCTGTATTGGTCGGAGTTGTTGTGTCCGGCTTGTTGGACTTGGTGGCGGTGCTGATTCCTTTGTCCCCGGAGGGTGGGGGTACCTGCAAGGGACTCTGATGCTTAAGTTAGCAAGGGTATTAAGCAGGTATTGAGTAGAATCAGAGTATGAGTTATACCTGGGTGCTCCAGTGTATTTATAATGGCGTAGAGTGACCTTCTTAGATAAGATAAGTTAGTTATCTTATCTTATCTTTATCTTATCTTCAAGTGAGGTCATCTTATCTTCAAGGGAACCGCCTTTATCTCTATGGGTTTTGGGCCACCCTTGGATTTTGGGACGTGTTCCTCTGTTTGGGCCCTTTTATTGGGCTTTCCTGTGACTTGGCCGAGCTCTTTGAGAATAGGTCGGGTCATCCTGACCTGAAGAGGTCGGTCGCTTTGTCTGTGGAACATCCCAGGTCAGACAGCTTTGACCCAAGGTATGAACAGGTTCCTCATTAGAGGATTCCATACTGACCATTGCACGTCCCCTGAGGTCTTCCTCATTAGGATTCACGTCCTCCTCCTCCTCTAAGGTTTCGGACATGTTGATTATATCAATGGCCTTGCACTCTTCTTTGGGATTCTCTTCTGTATTGCTTGGGAGAGTACTAGGAGGAGTTTCAGTAACCCTTTTACTCAGCTGGCCCACTTGTGCCTCCAAATTTCTAATGGAGGATCTTGTTTCAGTCATGAAACTAAGAGTGGCCTTAGATAGATCAGAGACTATGTTTGCTAAGCTAGAAAGATTCTGCTCAGAATGCTCTGTCTGTTGCTGAGATGATGATGGGAAAGGTTTGCTATTGCTAAACCTGTTTCTTCCACCATTGTTATTATTGAAGCCTTGCTTCTGTTGATCCTTCCATGAAAAATTTGGATGATTTTTCCATGAAGGATTATAGGTGTTGCCAAAGGCTTCACCCATGTAATTCACCTCTGCCATTGCAGGGTTCTCAGGATCATATGCTTCTTCTTCAGAAGATGCTTCTTTAGCACTGTTGGATGCATTTTGCAATCCGTTCAGACTCTGAGAGATCATATTGACTTGTTGGGTCAATATTTTGTTCTGAGCCAGTATGGCATTCAGAGCATCAATTTCAAGAACTTTTTCTCTTTTGAGGCGTCCCATTACTCACAGGATTCCTCTCAGAGGTATACATGAACTGGTTATTTGCAACCATTTCAATAAGTTCCTGAGCTTCTGTAGGCATTTTCTTTAGGTGAATGGATCCACCTGCAGAGTGGTCCAGTGACATCTTGGAAAACTCAGACAGACCATCATAGAATATATCTAATGTGGTTCATTCTGAAAGCATGTCAGAAGGACACTTTTTGGTCAGTTGCTTGTATCTTTCCCAAGCTTCATAGAGGGACTCACCATCTTTTTGTCTGAAGGTCTGAACATCCACTCTAAGCTTGCTCAGCTTTTGAGGAGGAAAGAACTTGGCTAAGAAAGCCGTGACCAACTTATTCCAAGAGTCCAGGCTATCTCTAGGTTCTGAGTCCAACCATGTTCTAGCTTTGTCTCTTACAGCAAAAGGGAAAAGCATAAACTTGTAGACTTTATGATCAACTCCATTGGTCTTAACAGTATCACAGATCTATAAGAACTCAGTTAAGAACTAATAAGGGTCTTCTGATGGAAGTCCATGAAACTTGCAGTTCTGTTGCAGTAGAGAAACTAATTGAGGCTTTAGCTCAAATTGTTTGCTCCTATGGCAGGGATTGAGATGCTTCTTCCATAGAAGTTGGAAGTTCGTGTAGTAAAATCACCAAGCATCTTCCTTGCATTGTTGTTTGGTTTGGCCATAATTGTTTCTTTTGCTGTTTCCTTTTCAAAAATTTCAGTGAGGTCCTCTTTAGAGTTTTGTGCTTTAGCTGCTCTTAGCTTCCTTTTCAGAGTCCTTTCAGGTTCAGGATCAGCTTCAACAAGTATGCCTTTATCTCTGTTCCTGCTCATATGAAAGAGAAGAAAACAAAGAAAATATGGAATCCTCTATGTCACAGTATAGAGATTCCTTGAGGTGAGGTAGGTAAGAAAGAATTCGAACACTCAAAGAGAGATGGAGTTCGAATTGACAATAGAGGAGGAATCTTAGTGTTTAAATAGAAAAAGATGAGAGAGGGGAAGAAATTTTCAAAAATTAAAATTTAAAATAATTAGTTAATTAAAAGGGATTAAAAAAGTTAATGTTTTTCGAAAATTAAGAGTGAAAATGTGGTTTTGAAAAAGATAAGAAATAAATTTGAAAAAGATAAGAAGTTAGAGCAAGATTTTGAAATCAAGGATTTTTTAAAAAGAAGATATGATTTAAAAAAAGATATTTTTGAAAAACAAATTAAAAAGATTTGATTTTTAAAATTAATGACTTGAATAACTAAAATATATGATTCTAAATTTCAAATATGGAATCTCTCTTAACAAGAAAGTAACAAACTTGAAATTTTTGAATCAAGATTTTTGAAAATATAAGGAAAAGATTTGATTTTTGAAAAAGTTATGTTTGAAAAGATATGATTTTGAAAAAGATATGATTGAAAATATTTGATTTGAAAAAGATTTGATTTTGAAAAATAGATGAAGATTTGAAAACAAAATTTCTCTCCCTGTGTCATCCTGGCGTTAAACGCCCAAGAGCTGCATGTTTTGGGAGTTTAACACCCAATTGCTGCATAGTTTGGGCGTTTAAACGCCCAGTCAAGTACCTTGGCTGGCGTTTAAACGCCAGTTTTCCTTCTTCACTGGGCGTTTTGAACACCCAGATTTTCCCTGTAATTCCTCTGCTTTATGTTCTTGGATCTTTGTTTTGCTAAATCCTTTATTCAAGAAGATATGTTTTCAATTTTGAAAAACAACAAAATGAGTCAAAACACATAGTTCTTGGATCAAAACACAAGATATATGCAAGAACATTATGAACGTCAAGATGAACACCAAGAACAATCTTGAAGATCAAGATCAACATCAAGAACTCAATTTTCTTAATAAAAGAAAACATAAAGGACACCAAACTTAGAACTTTCTCATGTTTGGGCCATATGAATGCAAGAATGCATATGTAGAACATCATGCAGTACAAATTAAGAAATCATGAGGATCAAACAAGGCAATTCATCAAGAACGACTTGAAGATCATCAAGAACACAATGCATGTGTTTCGAAAATTGCAAGACAATTAAAATCATGCAATTGATACCAAACTTAAAATTTGGCCTTAGATTCAAACAAGAACCATGAAATATTTTTGAGTTTTTATGATTTTATGAATTTTTTTGGGTTTTTCGAAAATTATCATTAGAAAAACGAAAAAAGAAGAAAAAATTTTTGAAAGGTTTTTGAAAAATTTTTGAAAATCAAATAAAGGTTGAAATAAGAAGAAAATTACCAAATCTAAGCAACAAGATGAACCGTCAGTTGTCCAAACTCGAACAATCCCCGACAATGGCGCAAAAAATTTGGTGCACGAAATTGTGATACACAATGGCACCAACAACTTGGTACGCACAATTGTAATCTCAACTCTTTTTCACAACTTCGCACAACTAACCAGCAAGTGCACTGGGTCGTCCAAGTAATAAACCTTACGTGAGTAAGGGTCGATACCACGGAGATTGTCGGCCTGATGCAAGCTATGGTCACCTTGTAAATCTTAGTCAGGTGGATTCAAATGGGTTATGGAGTTTTCATAATTAAAAGATAAATAAAACATAAAATAAAGATAGAGATACTTATGTAATTCATTGGTGGGAATTTCAGATAAGCGTATGGAGATGCTTCATCCCTCTTGAATCTCTGCTTTCCTACTGCCTTCATCCAATCCTTCATACTCTTTTCCATGGCAAGCTGTATGTTGGGCATCACTGTTGTCAATGGCTACTTCCCGTCCTCTCAGTGAAAATGGTCCAAATGTGTTGTCACCGCATGGCTAATCATCTATCGGTTCTCGATCATGTTGGAATAGAATTCAGTGATCCTTTTGCGTCTGTCACTACGCGCAACACTCGCGAGTTTGAAGCTCGTCACAGTCATCCCTTCCCAGATCCTACTCGGAATACCATAGACAAGGTTTAGACTTTCCGGATCTCAGGAATGGCCACCAATAATTTTAGCTTATACCGCGAAGACTCTGATCTTTCGGAATGGAGGCTAAGAGATATACGCTCGATCTAAGGTAGAACGAAAGTGGTTGCCAGACACGCGTTCATATGTTGAGAATAGTAATGAGTGTCACGGATCATCACATTCATCATGTTGAAGTGCAAGAGAATATCTTAGAATAGGAATAAGCTTGAATTGAATAGAAAACAGTAGCACTTGCATTAATACTCGAGGAACAGCAGAGCTCCACACCTTAATCTATGGTGTGTAGAAACTCCACCGTTGAAAATACATAAGAACAAGGTCTAGGCATGGCCGAATGGCCAGCCTCCCCAAATGACATATGAATTCGAAAATGGGGAAAAAGACCCCCAGTACAATAGTCAAAAGTTCTATTTATACTAAACTAGTTACTAGGGTTTACAAAAATAAGTAAGTGATGCAGAAATCCACTTCCGGGCCAACTTAGTGTGTGCTTGGGTTGAGCATTGAGGCTTTCACGTGTAGAGGTCTTTCTTGGAGTTAAACATCAGCTTTGGTGCCAGTTTGGGCGTTTAACTCCAACTTTTATGCCAGTTCTGGCATTTTGACGCCAGAAAAGGGCAGAGAGATGGCGTTTTGACGCCATTTTACGTCGTCAAAACTCGCGCAAAATATAGACTATTATATATCGCTGGAAAGCCCTGGATGTCTACTTTTCAAATCAATTAAGACAGCACCATTTGGTGTTCCGTAGATCCAGAAAATCTACTTCGAGTGCAGGGAGGTCAGAATCCAACAGCATTTGCAGTCCTTTGTCAGCCTCTGAATCAGATTTTTGCTCAGGTCCCTCAATTTCAGGTAGAAATTACCTAAAATTATAGAAAAACACACAAATCATAGTAAAGTCCAGAAATGTGAATTTTTCTTAAAAACTAATAAAAATATACTAAAAACTAACTAAATCATACTAAAAACTATATAAAAATAATGCCAAAAAGCGTATAAATATTTTCAATTTTGTGCAACATTTTCCTATTTTAATACTCTATGGCTAAATCAGGAAGATGTATCCAAACTACTATGTTATCAATGGATGTAGTAGATGGATTAAAGTATGGCTTCCAGAGTCTTATAGTCATGTAATGGTCTAACACCTTCCATAGCCCTTCTAATAGAGTGAAGTTTAGATTTTCTGTGCTAAAAATTTTGATAAAGAAGAAGTCGTTTCCTAGATCAATTACCTCAAGGCTCCCTCTTTTGCCCTACATCACCTCTAATCTTCTCTTCGAAGTTGTCAGAGATATTTTCCTCTTGATGAGCTTAATAATCAAACAATCCCACCATTCTTTACATAACTCCTTTTTAAATCCTCCACTGACCACCAAATTAAAAAGTCCATTTGGCATTTTCTTAATAATTACCTCCTGTTCATCAGCATCATCTTCACTTTCAGATTCCTCCATGGCAACCTCCTCTTGTCGTATCATCTTCACATTTCCATTTTCCATCTTTACTACTTTCACAAAAAGGCAATGCCTCTACTTTCTTTCCTGTTTGCTCTGTTAATAGGGGCTGGTTTAGCATCACCCTCTTGTGTATTATTTTCTTCTACCGTCTCTTCCATCCAATTTTCCATTCGAGGAGTTAAGACAAAAGTCCCTGTAAATCCTTTTTTTCCCCTGCCTTTCTGACCTTTTTGGTGTTCTTGTGCCAAAGCTCTCTTTTTGCTTTTGACTCCATTCTCGAGCCATGTGGTCGAGCAGCACCTCCCCTCATGAAACCACCACACATTGTGTTTCCATTCGGTCTCAAATTAGCTTGCAAAGTTACTGTCACTCCTAAACATGTGAGCCTTAGCAGAGTGTTGTCTTAAGAGCGATGTTAGGTGTATGCATTTTGTTGTTGTTTTGAAGCTAAAGCTGGAGAATTTTCTAATGCATGAATAAATTTTATTGTATATGTTAGCCCAATAGGAATAAGCCAAACTGAACATGCTGAAAATGTTGAATATGGACCAAAATTGGTCAAGAAAGAGGATAACACTAGCCGAAAAAGAGTGACAAAATATTGAAGTTTGATGAAATACTACACTCCCCATCCCAAAAAAAAAAGATTACACTAACACTAAGTAAATACAGATGGAAATAGGGTATTCATGAGATGGGAGAAATTGAATTTGTCTTAGCTCAGATCCTACTCTAAATATTGATTGGGTCTATTTTTAAGACCTTAATCGTTCTTAAATCCAACGAAACTTCATTAGTTTTGGGCCACAATAAAACCAGGTCCAAACTAAGTGACAATTGGATTCATATGAAACCTAAACTTGAAAAAAAAATTTGCTTCCAATGAAATTTAAGATACTAAATTGAATATTGACACAAATTTCAACTCATTAATCTCCAAGATCAAATCTATATACCAAACGTAAGATATTTTGTTACAATTGGACTCAACAGATCAAGTATAAACTCACTCAAAAAAAAGTTTATTTTGCTAAGTATAAAACTTACTAAGAAAGTATATATACATTATTAGAAAAATATGATATAAAATATTATAATTACTGACAAATCTCACCACAATTAATTATTAAATTTTAACAAATATAATTATTTAATACATAATACTTGCCAAAAATAAGAAAGAGAATAGATATGCAAGCATTTTGCATTCATAATTAGAAAATTGCTTAATATAGGCAGATTTACAGAAAGATTTGGTCTTCATTACAGACAGATTTTTGGTTATCGACGGATTTCATCCCTCTATAAAAGCCTTGTTGGAAATTATTTACCAACATATTTTTTTCGTCGATATTTTACCGACAGATTTTTACTAGTTATCGACAAATTTTTCCTCGGTAAATTCTTCCCTCCATTTCCCTTGGGCGTCAAACTTTCTAAGGGATTTTCCTTCGATGATTAGAAATAGATTTTCCGACAAATTTTTCGTTGGTAACTAGAGACAGATTTTCAGACGGATTTTTCATCGATAATTAGAGATAGATTTTCCGATGGACTTTCCGTTGGTAATTAGAGACAGATTTTTCGTCGGTAATTTGAGCCTTGGAATACCATTTCAAACTCTGAATACAGATAGAAAATCTGTTTGTAAATCCGTCGGTAATTAGAGACAGATTTTTTTAGATTTTTTTATTGCAAAATAAACATGTTTTCAAACAAAATAAATATAAAAAAACTCAACTCAACTCATATAAATTATATATTATTTTTTTCCTTTGAGGTATATGAAAAATAGATTATATATATAATATTTCTTTGCATATAACTCAACTCATTCAATAATGTACAGTTATACATCCATATGGAGTGAAAATTACATCCATATCTCAGAACATTAGTAGAGTAGCATCCTTAGAATTTTCTAAAATTTCTTAAACACAGGAAGGACAAGAATACACATTTAAAGAGGGATTAGAGGCAAGAAATGCAAGACTTGCAATTTCATGACTGTGTAGTTGTGCTTGGACGATCATGATTCTGGTTCGCCAACTGTCTTGTTGCAGTTACATGAGCTGAATCATTAACTCCTGAACCTGAAATGGAGTGTGAAGCATTAGGATCATAAAGCATCACTTCACTACACTGAAAATTCTTGGAATGCAGTTAACAATAAGATAAGAAAGAGTTAGTTGGGGAATACATGTTCTCATATTCCCATTGTAGGATTATATCAGAAGTTATTAGGTTCTGTTTTTAAGATTTTGACAACAAGTTTCATGAAAATAACCTAAGTTAGCTATTATGATAATTTTCTAATAATTGTTTTTCGCCTTGTAAGTGACAAGAATGAAGTTACCTGTATTCTTGTCTGTAGCCATGGGTTCTAGACTGTTAAGCACAGCGGCTGAAGGTTGAAAATTTCCAAACACTCATCATGTCAGAAAAAGAATAAGATTAGGATATCATTCAAAGAAACTATCAGAAATGTCATATAACAATATCAATCCATGGCATGAAATTTGTTCTAAAAGGGTAATAAAAATATTGTACTACACGCAATTATGGCATGAAAGTTGTTCAAAAAAGGTAAAAAATATAGTGAGAAACTACTAATAGCTATTTGTTTTTGTATATGTCTATGTCTCTGTTGTGTCTGTTGGTACTTTAGAATGGTCCAGTCAAACAAATTGTCAGATTCAAATCCTACACATTGAATTCGGCCGAATAAGATTATTTCGACAAGGAAGAATTAAAATATAACACATACCATGAAGTTTTAAAATCCTAGGATTAGTGTTAATTGATACCATCAAAATACTAATTTACAAGCACATTATTACACTTACTAAGCATAGAATAAATTTTCCTATTATCTGGAAAATTAGTTAAAATCAAATCAAGTGTATAAAAGCAAACAGTCAAAACCTTCACGAGAGAACAAATCACGAAACAAGCTGTAACACCCCAACTTTTGACACGTCATGACTAATGCCAAATATTCAAGTGCTACTCGTCGTAAGGACCTACTTAGCTCTAGACTCAGATTTCATAAGAAAATGTTATTATAAGCCTTTACCGGTTTAATCGTGAATAAACTATTTATAATCAAACTCAATAAATGTTTATAATCAAACTCAGAAGACATATATTAATCATATAAACATAAGTTAGGTTTGAGGATACATGCCAAGTATAAAAAATAACGAGTACTACACCGAGTTATATTACAGAGACAAAAGTAAAGAAAAACAGTCCCAATCCTCACACGAATTTCCTAAACTGGAACCGAACTACTAAGATGTCCAACTGATGACTTGCATCATCTACACTTCTTTCTTGCATAAAGAAGACCATAAAAGAGCACAAATCTCATTTGATCATTACAATTCATGCATTATTTGGTGAATATTATGGTACACTACTTTGAGATGAGTTGTGCTGAATTTTAGGTGAAAAAGGCATCAAGAATGGGAAGAAGACAAACAATAAGTTGGGCGTGTGAAACTGGCGTGCCACTTGGGGGCAAACGCCACAAAAATGCACTGGCATGGCACGCCAGGAGCTAAGCGTGGCACGCCAGTACTAAATTCCAGAAGGGAGATCCAAGCATGCATGTGGGCGTGGCACGCCAAGGACTGGGCGTGGCACGCTAGTACAAAATTCCAGAGAGCAAATGGAGGACACAAAAGGGGTATGGCACGCCAGGTTGGGCGTGGCACGCCTGACCCATCAACTACTATGGGTGTGCCACTTGAGCAAAGGGGCGTGGCACGCTAACTCACTATCTCAAGAAGAACCTCCACTACGGCGTGCCACTTAGTGTCAAAGGCGTGGCACGCCAGCTCCAAAAAGGCACTTTGGCGTGCCACTTGAAGACCCAGGCGTGGCACGCCAAGCTTGAAGAGTGCACAAATACATGGGCGTGCCACTTGAGCAACATGGCGTGGCACGATGGTACACTAATCCAAAGAAGGGGCTGATGGCAATTGAAGACTGGGCATGCCACTTGAAGTCAAAGGCATGGCATGCCAACCCCTCAACCTCACTTCGGCATGCCACTTGAGCAACCAGGCGTGGCACGCCAATGCACAAGATAATACGAGCAAGGACTGGGCGTGCCACTTGGTGTCGAAGGCGTGGCACGCCAATCCGAGCATGTCACTTAGGCGTGCCACTTGAAGGTGAGGCGTGGCACGCCAATTACTAGAGTAAGACAAGATCATGGGCATGGCATGCCAACCTTAAGGCGTGGCACATTGGTATAAGTTTCCAGAAAGGGTGGAAGAGGCCAATTACATGGGGCGTGCCACTTAGTATCGAAGGCGTGGCACGCCATTCACTATTCTTCACTTAGGCGTGGCACTTGAGCAACCAGGCGTGGCACGCTAGTTCATTCAGAGGCTAGAGAAGCATTGGGGTGTGCCACTTGAGTTCGTGGTGTGGCACGCCAAACAGAGGAACCACTCACTCACAAAGGGGCATGGCATGCCAGACCCTGGGCGTGCCATGCTAGCGCAACTTTCCAGAGAAGCTTAGCCAAGCACACAACAAGGGCGTGGCACGCCAGACCCTGGGCGTGCCACGCTAGTTCAAGTCTCCAAAAGCAAAGAAAAATGGAAAAAGCAAAGGGCGTGTCACTTGAGCTCGAAGGCGTGGCACGCTAACACAAGAATTCCACTATGGCGTGCCACTTGAGTTCGAAGGCGTTGCACACCAAGGTTGACAAAGGGACGAGCATGCCACTTGAAGGATTGAGCGTGGCACGCCAAGCTATTTTGAAGGGCACGTGACATGCCGGTGAAGCGCCAGCCACACGCCAGCTAAGAAGTCACGCCTATTGAGTGTTTTCTTTCCCTCCAAAATGTAATTTTCCCTTTTTCACTTTTGTAATTCTTTTAATTTTACTAGGTGTAGTATAAATACCACCAACGAGTACTGAAGAGGGGTTAAGCAGTTAGTTCTAGATCCACTTTTACACTCCACTTTTGAGTACTTTTCAAGCTATGAGTAGCTAACTTCCCTCTCATTGAGAGATGGAGTTCTGTTGTATTTGATGGATTGATAATAGTAAAATTATTCCTCTCTTCATCTCCTCTTTGATTTGCTAGAAGGAATTTCGTTCTTAATGCTTAGTGTTCAATTATCTTAGAAAAGAGATTGAATGCAATTGGGTTTCATGGGAACCTTGGGAAAAGAAACATGAAACCATGCTTAAAATCCCTTCTCACACTTGAGTAAATTATGGGTTTTGGTGATGGGATACGTGACATATAATCCCCCTCTACCTGGACCTATGAGGGTGTGTAATATAACAGGGACCAAGCATATCTCTCTTCATGAGCAATTAGACCAAGGAATTGGCTATTGATCAAGATTTGAGAGATTGAGTCACCAAGGGATTGGAGCTCAATCAATCATGATTGCCAAGAGGTCAATGAGTTGGATGATTGAAGAGGATATTAGCTAGATTTGATCCAAAGAGGCAACATCTCCCAATCTCAATGAATTTCCCCATTCTTATCTATCCATTTCTTTACAGCTTAATTTTACATTCAGCAATTCTCCACTCCCATTTACATTCAAGTCATTTATGATTCAGCACTTTACATTCTGTAATTTCTATTTCTGCACTTTATTGCTTTTCTTTACATTCTAGTCATTTACATTTGTGCCATTTACACTTCTGCACTTTACAATTTTATTAATCCGCTTAACTAATTCATCAATCAATTAAAACTGCTCGGATTTGCTAATCTCTGTGGATACGATCCCACTCCACTGTGGGTTATTACTTGGTGATAATTTTGGTGCACTTGCTAAAAGAACTAATTCACTAATTTTTGAAAGGGGTAGTGAGTTTTGGTCGATCACCTACCCCTCTAAGGGTACTACAAGAGCGAGGGAAAGTAATACTAAGATCACCAAAAAGAGAAAAAGTCAGCTAGGTCGATCTTCAGAATGGTCTTCAGCTAGAGTGAATACGTACAACATACCGGGGTCAAAACGTGGTTGATGTACCGAAGCCCGAAACTCAATGGACTCGTTTTCCGAACCCATCTGGGGAGGGAGAAAAAGAAAGGAAAGAAGGATGAGAACCTAGAGTTCTCAGCAAGGTAAAAGGGGAACTTAGGGTCTTTATCTCTAAGTTGTCGCGAAAATAGAAAGAAAAGGGAAACAAACACAGAGACTTAAGGCACACACATGCATATAACAAGTAGATAGCATAGACAAAAAGGAAATAGTAGTAAATAATTCACAAGAAGTACATATGCGAAAACAAGATGATGCATGCCTGTTCCTAGTGCAGGCCATGAGCTCATGCGTCGGTTGTCTACCCACAACCCGATGTTACTCGGAGTGAACCCCGAATATGGTCCCTATACCATGTCAATTAGACACCTTGGCATCACGGTTACCCGTGTCAATTAGGCCTCATTATAATAACAGTTCAATGTATATCACAGTAAGGAACAGTGCTATCAATTAGGTGAACATTCCCGCATTAGCAATCTCAGGCTAACCGTTAGGCGGGCACTTTCGCATTAGCAGTTCGGCCCAAAGCCCATTCAATATAATTCTCAACTTTTATTTTATTCCTTGTTCCTCATTTTTCTTTCTTTACTTTATCTCTCAATATCATTGTCTTTAACTTTAACCTTTCTTAGGGGCAACTTACATTCCTTTTCATTGCCTAAGTTTGTCTAATCTAAAACCATGTTGGTAAGGTAACTTTAGAGATCTTAATATTTAATTTAAGTTAGGTTTTACCAAATTTGGATTAGAATTGAATTTCATACAATCTTTAAAATTCTGTTGTTGCATTTACGAAAATTTGGAAAAAACACACAGCAGCCATGTTTTTTTTTATAAATTCCATAATAATTTCAATTCTAATTCGTTGCTTCTAAATTTTGGTAAGATTATAGTCAACATCCCTAAGATTCAGAATCCACAAGTTTCAGGTTCATATCGCTTTATTTGATTAATTAATTATCAATTGGAAGTGGAGCTCTGTTTTCATAAACCAGTTCAGAGTTTCCAATAAACAATCGACCTTCCAAGTGACTTATCTAAGTCTAAAAAATAGATATGATTATGAAACTTGTACTAACTTACAATAGACTAATAGATCTTTAAAATCCTTTTAAAATCAACTCAAAATTCTGTTTAAATTAAAAGTTATAGCGTCTGGAAGTTGGTACTGCAGAACCAGAAAACCAGAAAAATCTGCAGCAACCACTAAACTTCAAAAAATCATATCTTCCAAACCACTTGGCCAAATTCTATGAAATTTTTATTGAAAGTTCAAGACACACTAAAGTGTTACAGAAAAATAATTTCTTCTAAAAATTAGGTCTGGACTGCTCACAGAAAGTCATTCGTTCTGCTACCAATTATGCAGATTTCTGTAGAAATTCTGCACAAAGTATTTCCAACAACCTCACATACCAAATCCTATATTCAAGCCTAGGATTCATCTAAAACCAGAATTTTACCTTTCTTTTGACTAACTAAAGTTGCTAGCATAATTAACATAGCTCTGAGAGTTTATATTCATTAATTTACCCCTTGTTACAAAGGCCCATTCATAACTCAAACTCACTTTTCTGCATCTTTATCATAACAAAAATTCACTATACACTTTTCAACAAACAAACACATGATAAATCATCAATCATTAGCAGTATACACAGCTGCAAGTAAGATATCTTGTATAGACTATTCCTTACCTGTCTTCGAAAATTTCACAAACCAAAGTCTATCCTTTGCTATATTAAATCAGAAAACCCTAACAAACATAATTAAAGAGATTTGTCAATTCACAGGGCTAATTGGCCGAGTTGCATATGGAGCAAGAAAAGAGTTCTTACTCTTGTGATGGGCTGAATTGATTGGTTTGGTTACCAATTAAAAGAATTGAAGCTCAATAAGGGTAGAATCTTTAATTTAGGGAAAATCAACAGAACACAAAGTTACTGGTTCTTACCCAACAAGAAGAACACTAAGAAATCCAGGAAAGGAAAGAGGTAGGGTTCCTTCTTTGGCTTCGGGTAGCAGCTCTCTTGATGACCCTTCTCCTTCTTCTTGGTGGTGACGCACGTAGATGATGATGATTTCTGCTGGGTCTTCCTCTTCCTTCTTTTTGGCCGCCACTCTTGCTTCCTTTCTTCTCTTCGTGTGGTTTCCATAAAAATTGAGAGACTTGGGTCATCTATATATATCTACAGAAAGTGGGAAGAGGTGAGCTGGTGTGACAAGGCTTTGTGGCCTCTTCCTCTTGCAACACCATATCACAACATTGATTACATGAAGAGGTAACCATGGTTTCCCTTTGACAACACGTTCGGTTGTGAGAGAAGAAGAGAAGATGAGTTTAATCAGAGTTTCTTTAGGTCTGGTTTCTTTAAGGAAAGCATGGTTTGGTTGAACCGGGAGAAGGAAAACCAAACCGATTTAAAAGTTTGGATTATCTAACTAATATGGTTCAAGGGAGTACTTATTCCATAGAATAATTGAATCGGAAAAAGATTCGTCGCTTGGAAGCAGTAAAAGAAAAGTTTTGCGCTACGTGTTCTAATTCTAATTCGTTATCTATGCTACATATATATAAACTTATGCGTGTCAGCGAATGCTGTAAAGAATAAAAATCATAGGCCTTTTGGGGTAGGGTGGTTACATTCTACCCTCCTAAAAAAATTTTGTCCTCAAAATTTCGTTACCTCGAGTGTGGCGATCGGTTTCGGTAGTATTTTCCGCATCCAAGACAAACACCCTTCCTGGTTGTTGCTGTCCAGGGGAACCAAATTCAGGCTTTCATTGTATACACTCTTTGGCTATATGTCCGGGCTTTCCACAATTATAGCAAACTCCAGACTTCAACAAGTAGGGCTTGCCTCCATGATTCTTTCCACATATGGTGCATATCAATTTTGGTTGGGTTGGTTGCAGCTGTTTCCCTAAGTTCAGCTGCCGAGTTACTTTGAAGTTTCTTCCCTAAGGAGCAAGGTCACGATTGAAATCCCTTGATGGAATGTTCTTGTGGTTAGTTTGTGCTGCCACTAGCTTCTTTACACATTCCTCCGTCAATTGGCTCTTGTTAACTAATTCTGCAAAATTATGTATTTCCATCGGGCCCACATGAGCTAACAGTTCTTCTGTAAGTCCTCCTTCAAACTTGATGCACTTCCATTTCTTGAATGCAGCTGGTGCTCCTTGACAAACATTCGAGAACCGGCATAACTCTTCAAACTTACGAGTGTACTCACTGACTGTCATGTTTCCTTATTTCAACTGAAGCAACTCCAATTCCTTAGCAGTGCGAGAACACTTAGGAAAATGCTTCTTATAAAATTCAACTGAAAATTCCTCCCAGGAGATGTCAATAGCTTCTCTTGCTAGTAGTTGGAGTATTCCCTGCCACGAATGTTGCGCGTCATTCCTCAACATATAAGAAGCAAATTCCACTCACTGTCCTTCAGGGACTTGTTGGGCTCACATTGCTCGTCCTATTTCTTTAAACCAGTCATCAGCTCGTGTAGCACTAGTGTCCCCATGGAACTGAGGCAGATTTATCTTCAAGAAAGTGGCTAAAGTTATAGGCCGGTCATCGTTACGCCCACCTTCACTTCACCGCCATTTTCATTTCCATGTCTAGGCTCATGGTTATATTCAGCTCCATTCTGACGATCAAGACGTTCAGCTACTCGGTTAGTAGTAGCTACTGATTCACGTACAACAGCAGCCATAGCGTTTATAGATTCGAGAATAGCCGCTGCATCAGGAAAAGTTTCCTCATTTGTTCCTCCCAGTCAAGGGCGTCCTCGCCTATTCGCAGCCATTCGAGTCCTATCAATACCCAATAATCAATATTAAGGTGATCAGTCTTAATATATCAAAATTAAATACTAATATTACTTACAATGGATGTTCATAGACCCTCATGCAGATTATATTACAAAAATATCCTAACAGCATGGTATAAAAGATTCAGAGTATGCAAAGAAGCATAGACAGTCCATTCCAAGGCTCAAAGGACAAACTGCTCTGATACCAACTTGTAACACCCCAACTTTTGACACGTCATGACTAATGCCAAATGTTCAAGTGCTACTCGTCGTAAGGACCTACTTAGCTCTAGACTCAGATTTCATAAGAAAATGTTATTATAAGCCTTTACCGGTTTAATCGTGAATAAACTATTTATAATCAAACTCAATAAATGTTTATAATCAAACTCAGAAGACATATATTAATCATATAAACATAAGTTAAGTTTGAGGATACATGCCAAGTATAAAAAATAACGAGTACTACACCGAGTTATATTACAGAGACAAAAGTAAAGAAAAACAGTCCCAACCTTCACACGGGTTTCCTAAACTGGAACCAAACTACTAAGATGTCCTACCCCTCTAAAAGTACTACAAAAGCGAGGGAAAGTAATACTAAGATCACCAAAACGAGAAAAAGTCAGCTAGGTCGATCTTCGGAATGGTCATCACTAGAGTGAATATGTACAACATGCTGGGGTCAAATCGTGGGTGATGTACCGAAACCCGAAACTCAACGGACTCGTCTGCCGAACCCATCTGGGGAGGGGGAAAAAGAAAGGAAAGAAAGATGAGAACCTAGAGTTCTCAGTAAGGTAAAAGGGGAACCTAGGGTCTTTGTCTCTAAGTTGTCGCGAAACAGAAAGAAAAGGGAAATAAACACAGAGACTTAAGGCACACACATGCATATAACAAGTAGATAACATAGACAAAAAGGAAATAGTAGTAAATAATTCACAAGAAGTACATATGCGCAAACAAGATGATGCATGCCTGTTCCTAGTGCAGGCCATGAGCTCATGCGTCGGTTGTCTACCCGCAACCCGACGTTACTCGGAGTGAACCCCGAATATGATCCCTTTACCGTGGCAATTAGACACCTTGGCATCACGGTTACTCGTGTCAATTAGGCCTCATTATAATAACAGTTTAATGTAAATCACAGTAAGGAACAGTGCTATCAATTAGGCGAACATTCCCGCATTAGCAATCTCAGGCTAACCGTTAGGCGAGCACTTTCGCATTAGCAGTTCGGCCCAAAACCCATTCAATATAATTCTCAACTTTTATTTCATTCCTTGTTCCTCATTTTTCTTTGTTTACTTTATCTCTCAATATCATTGTCTTTAACTTTAACCTTTCTTAGGGGCAACTTACATTCCTTTTCATTGCCTAAGTTTGTCTAATCTAAAACCAAGTTGGTAAGGTAACTCTAGAGATCTTAATCTTTAATTTAAGTTTGGTTTTACTGAATTTGGATTAGAATTGAATTTTATACAAGCTTTAAAATTCTGCTGTTGCATTTACGAAAATTCGGAAAAAACACACAGCAGCAATGTTTTTTTTTATAAATTCCATAATAATTTCAATTCTAATCCGTTGCTTCTAAATTTTGGTAAGATTATAGTCAACATCCCTAAGATTCAGAATCCACAAGTTTCAGGTTCATATCGCTTTATTTGATTAATTAATTATCAATTGGAAGCGGAGCTCTGTTTTCATAAACCTGTTCAGAGTTTTCAGCAAACAACCGACCTTCCAAGTGACTTATCTAAGTCTACAAAATAGATATGAACATGAAACTTGTACTCACTTAAAATAGACTGATAAATCTTGAAAATCCTTTTGAAATCAACACAAAATTCTGTTTAAATTAAAAGTTATAGTGTCTAAAAGTTGGTACTGCAGAACTAGAAAACCAGAAAAGTCTGCAGCAACCACTAAACTTCAAAAAATCATATCTTCCAAAACACTTGGCCAAATTCTCTGAAATATTTATGGAAAGTTCAAGACACACTAAAGATGCATAGAAAAATAATTTCATCTAAAAATTAGGTCTGGACTGCTCCCAGAAAGTCATTCGTTCTGCTGCCAATTATGTAGATTTCTGCAGAAATTCTGCACAAAGTATTTCCAACAACCTCACATACTATATCCTATATTCAAGCCTAGGATTCAACTAAAACCATAATTTTACCTTTCTTTTGACTAACTAAAGTTGCTAGCATAATCAACACAGCTCTAAGGGTTTATATTCATTAATTTACTCCCTGTTACAAAGGCCCATTCATAACTCAAACTCACTTTTCTGCATCTTTATCATAACAAAAATTCACTATACACTTTTCAACAAACAAACACATGATAAATCATCAATCATCAGCAGTATACACAGCTGCAAGTAAGATATCTTGTATAGACTATCCCTTACCTCTCTTCAAAAATTTCACAAACCAAAGTCTGTCCTTTGCTATATTAAATCAGAAAACCCTAACAAACATAATTAAAGAGATTTGTCAATTCACAGGACTAATTGGCCGAGTTGCATATGGAGCAAGAAAAGAGTTCTTACTCTTGTGATGGGCTGAATTGATTGGTTTGGTTACCAATTAAAAGAATTGAAGCTCAATAAGGGTAGAATCTTTAATTTAGGAAAAATCAATAGAAAACAAAGTTACTAGTTCATACCCAACAAGAAGAACACTAAGAAAACTAGGAAAGGAAAGAGGTAGGGTTCCTTCTTTGGCTTTGGGTAGCAGCTCTCTTGATGACCCTTCTCCTTCTTCTTGGTGGTGACGCACACAGATGATGATGATTTCTGCTTGGTCTTCCTCTTCCTTTTTCTTAGCCGCCACTCTTTCTTCCTTTATTCTCTTTGTGTGGTTTCCAGAAAAATTGAGAGACTTGACTCATCTATAGATATCTACAGAAGGTGGGAAGAGGTGAGCTAGTGTGACAAGGATTCGTGGCCTCTTCCTCTTGCAACACCACATCACAGCATTGATTACATGAAAAGGTAACCATGGTTTCCCTTTGACAACACGTTCGGTTGTGAGAGACGAAGAGAAGATGAGTTTAATCAGAGTTTCTTTAGGTCTGGTTTATTTAAGAAAAGCATGGTTTGGTTGAACTATGAGAAGGAAAACCAAACTGATTCAAAAGTTTGGATTATCTAACTAATATGGTTCAAGGGAGTACTTATTCCATAGAATAATTGAATCGGAAAAAGATTCGTCGCTTGGAAGCACTAAAAGAAAAGTTTTGCGCTTCGTGTTCTAATTCTAATTCGTTATCTATGCTACATATATATAAACCTATGCATGTCAGCGAACGCTGTAAAGAATAAAAATCACAGGCCTTATGGGGTAGGGTGGTTACACAAGCGCTTTAAGAATCCATAATCTGGTAGTTGATCAAATGTCAAGGAGTGGCATTAATGAAAGTAAGAAGCAAACTCCACGGGATATGACTTGCAAAGCATCTAGGAGCAAAACATATCAATCTTTAGTCAAGGTTTCAAGTACTCAATCTTAAGTTCGAAGATCAATCAATTTATCAAACTGAAAAACACACACATACCTCAATGGGAATTGACAACTTCTTCTCATAAATCCTATCTTATTTTTCCTTTTTGGTGACAGCTTTCAGACCCTGCCAGGGAAGGCTGAAACCCAAAAACTAGATATTCAAGACCCATTTCTTGTTCAATTGATATGCAACATTTATTTAAAACTCAATATGTCTTGAAAGTTAGAACGAATAGTGGAAAAAAGCATACCTTCCTCTTAAGAAGTACAAAAGAACATAACCAAGAGACTCTAAATCATCTCGACGACTTTAAAGCTTATCACAACCCAGATAACTGCAACCCAGCCCACAATGAGCCAATACCGGCCCATGTTGAAAGGCCCAGGCACAAAATGCTTTACTGCCAATATCACTCTAAAGAATATTAGAAGTGCATATGCTATATAGATAGTAATCACTGCTATTGACACTATGGCCTGAAATGCTACCATGCTTCCAAGAGACTGCAATAGAATTAGAGATGAGTTAGATATTTGCCAAGAACAGATTTCACACACATAGATAGCATTGTTTATGTAGAATTGGTTAGCTCACAATTAGTGATTAGTTACAATTCTATTATTTGGTTTCTACTTTCGATTAGCATAACACTTGTACTAGAGACTATTGATGTGGTGGAAATTGGTAGATTAAGAAATTAATATGAGAGATACGTTGCAAGTACAGTTCTTAACCAACAAAAATCTACTTATCAATTTAGAAGGGTTGTCACAAAATTAGAATTAAAATACTGGGAGCATGAATCCCAAGTCGTCTCCTAACGAGTTGTAGGAAGATGTGCTATCTTATTAATCAGAGGTTTTCTAAAATGGTTTTGAGTTGGATAAACAGGAAATTAAATCAGAGAATTGATGTAATTTAAATAAAAATCTTGACCAAGAGTGGATTAATCGGAAGTTCTATCCTTGTTGGAGTTTTCCCAAGATCAATTGATAATTGAATGTTGTTCTATTTAGTTATCCTTTACTAGGTAAAGGAGAGTCAAGTAAGTTGGAAGTCTACTTCTATTCACAAGTTCTAATCCTCTCCCTTGGGAAGGATTAGTGTCAGTGACTAGAGAGCAATCCAACAATAAACCCAATTACAATTTTACTCTTGAGCATTCCAACTCAAGGGTCTCCTTTCAATCAACTCCCAATCAAGTTAGAGAACTACTCGCTCATCATGAATGTAAATTTCATAAAATAAAAATAAGGAATAAAGGAAGACATGATAGACAATAATAAAAAAGATCAATTAAAAATAAAAATGGTTCTTGTATTAATAAATTCTAAAATTAATCCAATTGTAACTCTGAACAAATTAAGGATATGAAAGAGTAAGCAACAAGTAAAGAGAACAAACTAGAGTGATGAAGTCTTGCAGAGGTAATAACTCTTCTCAATATCCCAAGCCAAAAAGCAATAAAAACCAAATCCTAAGAACTATGAATGTGTAGAGAGAAAACATAAAAGAGGAGTAAAATCAGATCTAAAAAACTAAGAATTATGTGGAATGAATGTTGTTTTGTCTCTGCATGTTCCCTGGCTCTAATCTGCATTTCTGGGCCGAAAACTGGATTAAAATGCGGCCCAGAATCTATGCCAGCAACTTCTGTAATTCTGCAGATCGCGCACATCACGCGACTGCGTCATCCACGCGTTCGCGTCACTCAGCGTTTTCCGTGCCACGCATGCGCGTCGTTTACGCATTCGCATCACTCGTGCAATTTCCAATCCACGCGGTCGCGTCATGTACGCGAGCGCATCACTACAATTTCTTCCAGTTTGCACGGTCGCGTGAGCCATGCGCCCACGTCGCTTCTCGCTGGTCATCTCCTAAATTTCTTGTGTTCCTTCCATCTTTGCAAGCTTCCTCTCCATTCTCTAAGCCATTCCTGCCCTATGAAGCCTTAAACACTTAACACACAAATCACGGCATCGAATGGTATAAAGGAGAATAAAAATATACAATTAAAAGATCTTTAGGAAGAAAATTTTCAATCATTGAACATTTTCAGGAAGGAATTGTAAATACATGCAAATCATATGAATAAGTGGGTGAAGACTTGATAGAACCACACAATTAAACACAATATAAATCATAAAATAATGGTTTATCAACCTCCCCACACTTAAACATTAGCATGTCCTCATGCTTAGTTGAAGGAGATAAATATGAATGAATAGGGACATGTAAGACTCATTCAATGCAATGCAACCTATATATATGAATGCAACTATATGATTTTGTCTATCTGATTAAAAATAAATAAGTTCTCTAAGACAAAACATGGAGCAGATTCCACTAGTTCAAATCACACAATAAGAGCAGGTAAATTTGCAAGAAGACAGTTCGTGAAAGCAGGGGACATGGGATCAAGCAGTGAACCCTCACTGATGGTGTGTGTGCACTCTAATCTCTCTAGTGTATAGGGCAATCACTCTATCCTTCTCTAATCATACTTTTAAATTTTTGTTTTTTTTTCACCTAACCAATCAACAACATTTAATGTATCAATGCAAACATCATGAGGTCTTTTCATGGTTGTAATGGGGCTAAGGTAAGGGTAAGAGTATACATATGGCTAAGTGAGCTTATACATTGAATCTTTAATTAACTTAAGCTCTCACCTAACATATATATATAGATTCTATATAACTTCAAAATTCATACCTAGCTATCTAGAATTTCCTTTTCACATTCCATACTCATGCATCAACCTTTATTTTAATTTTATAACATGTGCATTGATTATTGAACTTTAACTTATCATTGGGGTAATTTTGTCCCCTTATTTACTAATGTTTTTTAGAATTAAACATAGCTTATCAATGCACATAGATTTTTAATTTTCATTTATAGTTTCACATGAGTAGGTACCCAAATTCCCCTTATTTTATCATGACATATTCCTTTATTAACCTTTGTTCCCACAATCTTCCCAAACTCAATTAACACACAATTTCTTTCTTAAGCTAACCAAAGATTCAATTGGGATATTTAATTGTTTTTCTGCTTAAGGCTAGTAATGTGGTAAAATGTAGAATAAATGGGATTAAAAAATGGCTCAAAGTGGCTAACAAAGATAATTAAAAGGGTAGGCTTATTTGGGATAAGTGAGCTAAACAAATAATGGCCTCAATCATATGCATGCATATAACACATTAACATTGGACATATAGGATAAAACAAAATTCAGATTACAATCATAGAGAAGTAAACACACAAGAAAAATATTTACAGTTAAATAATGTAACCATGTATTTAGGCTCAAAGTCTCACAGGTTGTGTGTTCTTTAGCTCAAAAACCATGTTCTAATTACAACTTCAAACAAATTTAACATAAAGGTTTTGATTTAAATTAGTGAAATTTTTCAAAAATAGGGTCTTAAAAGAAACTTATTATCTTTTCAATCAAGTAGAACATGCATGCAATTAATCCTATTATTATGCAATCTATCATATTCTAAGAAAAGAGAAAATTGGTGTTAGGAAAGAGAAATTACCTCCGGAAGTCAGGTACTGACCGACCTCCCCACACTTAAGGCTTTGCACCGTCCTCAGTGCCATCTGTCAGGAACAAAGGTGCGCTGGTAGCAGTATCTCCACAGTCGGGATCGTCATGGCTCCCTATGCTGGTAAAGAAAGTGGAGTCCAGAGTGTCTGGGTCTTTGTCAGCTCTGTGGTTGCCTGTGAGTAGCTCCTTGAGGTATTTGAATCGGCACTGGTTGCGGTGCTCTCGTAGCTTCGCTTTTTGTTCTTGCCGGTCCAACCGCTCTAGTATTTGAAGGAGCAGCTGACTTGTTGAAGGTACTTGTGGTGTTGAAGGAGGAATGTCTGCAGCTTGTTTTGCAGACTGGGTGGTAGTGGTTGATGGTGACCTGAGATATTTCTCGATAGGGACGTACTGATCATCCTGTGGAAGCATGGCTTTGGTGTCCCCAGCTCTGTAGGAGACTTCGGCTGCTGAGACAAGATCTGAGACCAAGGCGGAAAAAGGTAAGTTGCTCGCAATTTGTACGTGTCCCATGACATTCCGGATGCGTCTTGGCAGATTTAGAGGCTGGTCTGTGAGGATGCACCATAGTAGAATGGCCATATCTGCAGTGAAGAAGGACTCATGAGTGCTCAGAAAGACGTAATGGGACATAATCTGTGCCCATACGCGAGCCTCCAAGGTGAGAGCGGAAGCCGATATTCCCTTAGATCGGGAATGATGGTATCCAAAAATCCATCTGCTACCAGGTTGTGCAATAACTCTGAGAATAGTGTCCCAGTCAAATTTGTATGTCTGGCGCTTGAGTGCGACTTCTTGAAATGCGTCCAGTCCTTCTGGAGCAGGGGGGAGATCTAAGGCTCATTGAATGGCCTCTTCTGTAATGGGAACTTGCTTCTGACGGACATATATAGACTGTAGGGTTGGCAGGTAGAAATTGGAGTAGAACTCAACGACCCATGAAAGATTTACCTACTGTGGCTGTCTCTGTAGGAATCCTCAGTATTTTTGCACAATTCGCGGCTCAACAAATTCAGCAATACAGGGCGGGAGGATAAGAAGGTGTTCATTGTTGTTATTCCTTGCTGCCAGGATTGGGAACATCTGCTCACAGTAGCAGTTGGAAAATCACGTAGTGTCCTTTGTTGGGAAGGCTTTCTCTTTTTCATCGACCTTTATAATCCTCTTAATTCTTTTTGTTGAGGGCTTAACTGCAGTTGAAGATAGCTCTGCCACTAATGCTCTTTTTGTGCCTCTCCTTTCTGTTGATTTGGGGGTAGCTTTCTCCTTGCCTTTCTTGGTGGCCATCCTAAAAAGAAAAGAGAAGGTACGTTAAAACGTCAAGGGTTAGAGCAAGGAAGAGAACGGGAAGGGTGGTAATCAATGCACAGTAAAGAAGAATAACGTTAACACATGGTCATGACTACATGTGAAAAGTCATCAATGGAAATATAGCAAGTGCATATGATGACAGTTAAATGCAAGGTGTTTATTGGCATGCCGGCAAAGGCATGAGTAGCATAGATCAAGCATTCATTGTCCAAGTTAGATTACCAAGTCTGTCAAACTAACAATCTATTTGTAATAACAATTATATTTAATCAATAAAATATAGAAAGGGTATTTGTGAAAAGCAAGCATTTAGAGTAGTAGATTAAAAGAAATCTAAAGATAGTGCATAATGCCATACGGGCGTTTTCACAAACACATAGCATGCATGGTGAATAGGGTATAGAAAGTATTGAATTGAACATGCAAGCAATCTGATAAAAATAATATATAATTATTAAATAAATCATTAACAATCCACAAGAAAAATATAATAAATAATGACCCAAATAAATTTCTAACACCAGTAAAAAGAAAAAGAAAGAAAAAGAAAACATGGATAGTGAAAGTAGAAAGAAAAAGAAGAAGAAAACATGAAAATAAGAGGAAGAATGGAAAAGTAAGGAGGGAAGAAGAAAAGAAAAACCTTGATAATGGTGGTGAGGAAGATGGAGTAGAAGGTGAGAAAAAAAGAAGAAGGAAGAAGGGGGGAAAGAAATAAGAAGGGGGGAAAAGTAGGATTTGGGGAAGAAAAGATAAGATAATCTAGCAGATCTGAATAAGTTGTGCGGCGCATGCGACGCGGACGCGTGGGTCACGCATTCGCGCGGTAGCACTTGAATGAGGTGATGCGGACGCGTAGGTCACGCGGACGTGTGACATGATTTATACTAGTGGCGCGAGGGCAGCCTCGCGCTCGCACAACTCTCTGTTCGAAACTCAATTTGCCAAATTCTAGGGCGACGCGTTCGCGTGGTTGACGCGATCGCGTGGATGGCCAAACTTTGAAAACAGCGCGCACGCGTGGGGCACGCGTACACGTGGTAGGGCTTGTGTGTCTAGCACGAGTTCAGCCCAACTCCAGCTCAACTTACTGCCATACACCTTCTTTACGTCGAATTACAGGGCCACGCGTTCGCTTGGTTGACGCGGACGCGTGGGGAGGCCATTTTACTAATGACGTGATTGCGTCATCCACGCAGTTGCGTGGGTCAAATTGTGCCAGACGCACGCCTCTGGCCACACTTTCATGTGACTCTCTATTCGTTTTACTTTCATCCCAATGCATCTATGACGCGGACGCGTCGGCGACGCTGTCGCGTCGCATGTGTTTTGTTTTTTTTTTTTGTTTTTTTTATGCAATATGCGAATGCAGATGCAAACTATAGGCACTAGTATTGAGAAGAGTTATTGAAGAAGGAAATTAAGGAGAGAGAAAGGAATGATCATACCATGGTGGGTTGTCTCCCACCCAGCACTTTGCTTTAATGTCCTTAAGTTGGACGCTCCACTAGCTCAGTCTTCTGCTGTGGGTGGATCTTCCAAGAGGAAGATCTCGAGCTCCTTCTTTTTCTTCATCTTTTCACCATGATATGACTTTAGCGATGTCCATTGACTTTGATAATGTCGGAGCTTGAAGGATGACTCAGGTGGAAAACTCCGTATGGTTCAGCTTTCTCTACTCTATAAGGACCATCCCATCTTGATCTCAACTTGCCTGGCGTGAGCCTCAATCTGGAGTTGTAAAGGAGGACTAAGTCCCCAAGTTGGAACTCTTTCCTCTTGATGTGCTTATCATGCACAACCTTAATCTTTTCCTTGTAAAGCCTGAAGTTCTCATAAGCTTCTAGGCGAAGGCTTTCTAATTCCTATAGTTGCAACTTCCTTTCAGCTCCGGCCTTCTCAAATCCCATGTTTCACTCCTTCACTGCCCAAAAGGCTTTGTGCTCTATCTCAACTTGGAGGTGACAGGCTTTTTCATAAACTAAGCAGAAGGGAATCATCCCAATGTGTGTCTTGTATGCTGTCCGATATGCCCAAAGCGCATCTTGGAGCCTGGTGCTCCAGTCCTTTCTATGAGGCTTGACTATCTTTTGCAGTATGCACTTTATCTCTCTGTTAGACACCTTTGCTTGTCCATTGGTCTGGGGGTGATAGGCTGTTGACACTTTATGAATTATCCCATGCCTCTTTAGTAATCCTGTTAGTCGCCTGTTACAAAAATGGGTGCCTTGATCGCTCACGATTGCTCGTGGGGATCCAAAGCGACAAATAATATGGTTTCTAACAAAGGAAACAACAGTGTTAGCATCATCAGTGCGGGTAGGAATTACTTCCACCCATTTAGAAACGTAATCCACAGCTAACAATATATAAAAGTAACCATTAGAATTTGGAAATGGACCCATGAAGTCAATGCCCCAAACATCAAAAATTTCACAGAAAAGCATAATCTGTTGAGGCATCTCGTCCCTCTTGGATATATTACCAAACCTTTGGCATGGGGAACAAGATTTACAAAATTCAGCAGCGTCTTTAAAAAGAGTAGGCCACCAGAATTCACAGTCTAGAATTTTTCTAGCTATTCTTTGAGGGCCAAAATGTCCTCCACTCTCAAATGAGTGGCAGGCCGCTAAAATGGACTGGAATTCTGATTGAGGCACACATCGTCTAATTACCTGGTCAGCACCACACCTCCATAAATATGGATCATCCCATATATAATATTTGGACTCACTTTTCAGCTTGTTTCTTTGATGCTTAGTAAAGTTTGGAAGGAGAGTGTGGCTGACTAGATAATTAGCTACAGGCGCATACCAAGGGACTACTTCAGACACTGCTTGTAAGTTGTCAAATGGGAAATCATCGTTTATAGGAGTGAAGGCATCTTTAATGTGCTCAAGGCGACTCAAGTGGTCTGCCACTAGATTCTGGTTACCACTCCTATCCTTAATTTCTAAATCAAATTCTTGTAGTAGTAGTATCCAATGTATGAGCCTTGGTTTAGACTCCTTTTTAGCTAATAGATACTTTAGAGCTGCATGGTCTGAGTACACTACTACCTTAGTACCAAGTAAATAGGCTCGGAATTTATCCAGAGCAAAAACAATAGCTAGAAGCTCTTTTTCAGTAGTAGTGTAATTAGATTGAGCAGCATCTAAAGTCTTAGATGCATAAGCAATTACAAAAGGGTCGTTACCTTCATGCTGAGCTAGTGCTGCTCCTACTGCATGGTTGGAGGCATCACACATGATTTCAAATGGTTGACTCCAGTCTGGTTCCCTCACAATCGGAGCTTGAGTCAGGGCGTTCTTCAGCTTATCAAACGCTTGTTTGTAATCTTTACTGAACTCAAACTCAATGTCTTTCTGTAGTAGTCTGGATAAGGGTAGTGCTACCTTACTGAAGTCCTTAATGAATCTTCTGTAAAAACCTGCATGGCCAAGGAACGAATGGACTTCCCTCACAGAGGAGGGGTAAGGTAAACTAGAAATAACATCCACCTTTGCTGGGTCTACAGAGATACCAGTATCAGAAACAACATATCCTAGAACAATTCCTTGTTTCACCATAAAATGACACTTTTCAAAATTTAAAATAAGGTTTGAACTAACACACCTGTCCAATACTCTAGATAAACTATCCAAGCAAAGGCTAAATGAATCACCATATACGCTAAAGTCATCCATAAAAACTTCCATACAGGTTTCAATGAGATCAGAGAAAAGACTCATCATGCACCTTTGGAAAGTAGTTGGTGCTTTGCATAAGCCAAAGGGCATTCTTTTATAAGCATAAGTTCCAAAAGGACATGTAAAAGTAGTATTTTCTTGATCTTCAGGGGCTATATGAATATTAAAATAACCTGTATAACCATCTAAAAAGCAGTAATGAGATTTACCTGACAGGCGATCAAGCATCTGATCAATGAATGGCAAGGGGTAATGATCCTTGCGAGTTGCTTGGTTTAGACGCCTATAGTCAATGAAAACTCTCCATGAATTCTGCACTTTAGTTGTCAGAAGCTCTCCTTGCTCATTTCTTACAGTTGTGACTCCAGATTTCTTGGGCACCACTTGTACTGGACTGACCCATTTGCTATCTGAAATAGGGTAAATGATATCTGCTTCAAGTAGTCTGGTTACTTCCTTCTTGACAACTTCTAAGATGGTTGGATTCAGTCTTCTCTAAGGTTGACGGACAGGCTTTGCTCCTTCTTCTAAGAATATTCTATGTTCCCAAACTTGAGGGCTGATGCCTACTATATCCGCCAAGCTCCATCCAATTGCTTTCTTATGCGTCCTCAATACACTAAGCAGTTGTTCTTCTTGTTGGGAAGTGAGCTCCCTTGCCATAATAACTGGGAACTTCTGCTTGTCATCAAGGTAAGCATACTTGAGGTGTGGAGGAAGGGGCTTTAATTCCATTTTCTGCTCAGGACTTGGCTCTGGGTCATCTGGGGCTGGTGATAATGGTGAAGTGCTCTCATTGTCCTCTGAAAATATTCCCACACTTGGACCTTGCCCTATGTACTTGTCTTCTAATTCTTCCTGGTGAACTTTAGCTACGGTTTCATCAATGATGTCACACTGAGAGATAGAATGATCTTCCGGAGGATGCTTCATAGCTTTATTTAAACTGAATTTTACTATTCTGTTATCTATTTCAAAAGAATAAGTTCCTGAAAATGTGTCTAGCTTGAACTTTGAAGTCTTCAGGAATGGTCTTCCAAGTAGGATTGATGATGGCCTCCCGGAGTCATTAGGGGGCATTTCCAGGATATAGAAATCAATGGGAAATGTGAGCTCCTTGATGCTCACCCATACATCTTCAGCAACTCCAATCACTGTAATAATGCTTTTGTCTACCAACACAAAACGAGCTACCGACCTTTTTTAAGGGAGGGAGCCTTAAAGCATTAAATTTAGATAAAGGCATTATACTAACACACGCTCCTAGATCACACATGCAGTCAGAAAATATCACACCTCCAATAGTATAGTTGACTATACATGAACCTGGATCACTACATTTTTCAGGTATACCTCCCATTAAAATAGAGATAGAGCTACCTAAGGGAATAGTTTCTAATTTATTAATTTTATCCTTATGTATACATAAATCCTTTAGAAACTTCGCATATTTAGGTATCTGTTGAATGACATCAAAAAGAGGAACAGTTACCTCAACCTTTTTTAATATTTCTACCATTTTGGGGTCAAGTTCCATATGCTTCCTGGGCTTCCTTGTGTGTTGTGGAAAAGGGACAGGATGGGCATTATCTGCAGCTTCAACATCCTTTGGTGCATCACTCTGTGGTTGGGTTTCCTCTTCTTCAACTATGTCCTGTATGTCCTCTTTCTCTTTAGCATCTTCCACTTCTACTGCATCTTCAGCTGGGGTGTGTTATGGTGGACTTGGCTCCTCTTGGTGCCTCTCCTGTAATGTGGTTCTGGATCTCGGAGTGATGGCATTGATGCCACCCTTGGGATTAGGTAAGGGTTGAGAAGGAAGTCCACTGGAGCTCGAAGGTTGGTTGGTGGAGTTATTTAGTGATCCAATCTGTGAGACAAGGGCTTGCAAGGTAGAGTTCAGACCATTTAGGGTAGAAGTAAGGTTGTTTTCCATGGCCTGCTGTCTCCGATCAATAGAGTGTAATAACTCGTCATTAGAAGATGAAGAGGGATAAGTGAGCTGAGGGGTCTACTGAGATGCTTGAGGCTGCCTTAGATGAGGTGTTCTGTAGGCCTGATTCTGATTCTGCTGTCTAGTGTTGTTACTGTTATTCCACCTCTAGTTTCCATTGTTATCTCTTCCTCCTCTGTTATGATTGTCCCTCCAACCCTGGTTAGAATTATCTCTCCAACCTTGGTTGGAATTGTCTTGCCATCCATGGTTGTAGCTGCCACCTTGATTGTATCCTTGATTGGGGCGGTCGTAGAAGTTATGAGTGGCTGCCACAGTATTGTCTTCCTGTTGGAGCTGCGGGCATTCATCAGTATAATGACTATAATTAGCACAGGTCCCACATACTCTTTGTGGAACCAACTGTTGGCTTTGCTGTGGTGGAGAAAGCTGAGCTTGTTGTGCTTGTTGTTGACTCAATTGCACTGCTTCAGTAAGTTGGTCATTTCACATATACTCTGAGTTAGAGCAGTAGTCTCTTTGCTAAAGGATACCTCTGTAATAGCTCTTGACCGGCTTTGTTTTTGCCTGTGATTCCTAGTGGATTCAGCTAAGTCGCTGATTAATTGCCATGCCTCATCAATAGTCTTGTACTTTTTCATAGACCCATTGCTAGCACCTTCCAATGTGGTCTTATCTTGAGGCTTCATGCCCTGTGTGAAGTAGCCGAGCAACACTATCTTTTAAATCATATGGTGGGGACATGCTTCCAGAAGATTGTTGAAGCGCTCCCAGTATTCGTAGAGAGTCTCAGATTTTTCCTGAACAATCATGGAAATGTCTTTCCTCAGTTTATCGATAACTTCAGCTGGAAAGAATTTTTTCAAAAATTCTCTTCTAAGCGTATCCCAGTTAGACACAGTTGCTCCGGGTTGAGTGTAGTACCACTCTCTTGCCTTTTCCTCAAGAGAGAATGGGAATGCTTTTAACAGAATAGAAGTTTCATCAACACCATCACGCTTAACAGTAGAACAAGCTGTCTGGAAATCCCTAAGGTGCTTGATAGGCTCTTGAGTAGGTAAGCCATGAAACTTGGGCATCAAGTTGAGTAGTGCATTCTTTATTTCAAAATCTACAACCACTGCTGGGTGATACGCCTGATACAGCTGCAGTGTGAATCTGGGGCTCCAGCTTCCTGGATAGAAACTCTCCTAGGTGCTGCCATATTATATGCACGTGAATCAACTGAATCAGTAGTAGAGGAGCTTGTTTCTTCCTCAAATGGCAGTTCAGACTCGCTCTCGGATGAGACTGGTGAATTGAAGTTAATCACTTCACCACCATCAGAGGCTAGCCGACGTCGAGCTCGCCTAATACGTGAAATAGTTCTTTCAATTTCGGGATCAAAAGTGGCTAAGCTCAAATCAGGCAATGAACGAGTCATTCAGTGGAAGAGACATATAGCTCATGATAACAAAAACAAAATAAAATGCAAATAAATAAATTTCAATCAATAAATTAGCACACTATGCAACTCCCCGGCAATGGCGCCAAAAATTGACATGGCAGAAATTGGCAGATTAAGAAATTAATATGAGAGATACGTTGCAAGTACAGTTCTTAACCAACAAAAATCCGTTTATCAATTTAGAAGGGTTGTCACAAAATTAGAATTAAAATACTGGGAGCATGAATCCCAGGTCGTCTCCCACGAGTTGCAGGAAGATGTGCTATCTTATTAATCAGAGGTTTTCCAAAATGGTTTTGAGTTGGATAAACAGGAAATTAAATCAAAGAATTGATGTAATTTAAATAAAAATCTTGACCAGGAGTGGATTAATCGGAAGTTCTATCCTTGTTGGAGTTTTTTCAAGATCAATTGATAATTGAAGATTGTTCTACTTAGTTATTCTTTACTAGGTAAAGGAGAGTCAAGTAAGGTGGAAGTCTACTTCTATTCACAAGTTCTAATCCTCTCCCTTGGGAAGGATTAGTGTCAGTGACTAGAGAGCAATCCAACAATAAACCTAATTACAATTCTACTCTTGAGCATTCCAACTCAAGGGTCTCCTTTCAATCAACTCCCAATCAAGTTAGAGAACTACTCGCTCATCATAAATGTAAATTTCACAAAATAAAAATAAGGAATAAAGGAAGACATGATAGACAATAATCAAAAAGATCAATTAAAAATAAAAATGGTTCTTGTATTAATAAATTCTAAAATTAATCAAATTGTAACTCTGAACAAATTAAGGATATGAAAGAGTAAGCAACAAGTAAAGAGAACAAACTAGAGTGATGAAGTATTGCGGAGGTAATAACTCTTCTCAATATCCCAAGCCAAAAAGCAATAAAAACCAAATCCTAAGAACTATGAATGTGTAGAGAAAAAACCTAGAGGAGGAGTAAAATCAGATCTAAAAAACTAAGAATTATGTGGAATGAATGTTGTTTTGTCTCTGCATGTTCCTTGGCTCTAATCTGCATTTCTGGGCCAAAAACTAGATTAAAATGCAGTCCAGAATCTATGTCAGTGACTTCTGTAATTCTACAGATCGCGCACGTTACGCGACCGCGTCATCCACGCATTCGCGTCACTCAGCGTTTTCTGTGCCACGCGTGCGCGTCGTCCACGCATTCGCGTCACTCGTGCAGCTTCCAATCTACGCGGTCGCGTCAGGTACGCGAGCGCCACTACGATTTCCTCCAGTTCGCGCGGTCGCGTGAGCCATGCGCCTGCGTCGCTTCTCGCTGATCATCTCCTAAATTTCTTATGTTGCTTCCATCTTTGCAAGCTTCCTCTCCATTCTCTAAGCCATTCCTGCCCTATGAACCCTGAAACACTTAACATAGAGATCACGGCATCGAATAGTATAAAGAAGAATAAAAATATACAATTAAAAGATCTTTAGGAAGCAAGTTTTCAATCATAGAACATTTTCAGGAAGGAATTGAAAATACATGCAAATCATATGAATAAGTGGGTGAAGACTTGATAGAACCACACAATTAAACACAATATAAATCATAAAATAATAGTTTATCAACTATAAACTGAATAGCGCTTATGAATCTCTAGCAGAGTTAGATAAATACTAGTTCCTCTACATTGTTGCCAAGGACAAATAAGAGAAGATGTAGTTTGAAGAACATTTTGAAATTTAAAATATTTAACATTTTAATAAAATAAAAAAGCACATACCGTTAGAGCCAAGAAAAATGAAATCAAAACAAAAAGCTAAACAACATTTATAGGAACCTCCTCCTTATTAACGTTATGCCACAATGATGACAAGGGCATGGCCCCATCTGTTGAGAAAGCATAAGCCATCCTGTACATTTTTTAAGTACTTAAATATAAGCAACTTAAAGCCTCTAATATGCAAATGCAAATTGCACAGCACCAAATTTTAGGTACATTTACCTTGAGTTGCTGGTAATTGAACCCATACCACAAAAAAATATGGCAATAGCAATAATCACCAAGCACATAATATCCCTAAATCCATGGCCATATCTTTTCTTGAATGTCATATAAAATATTTGAGCAATGGCATATCCACCAGCATCATTGTCTTCACTCAATAGATAAGGGATATCAGTAACTGGTGGACGAAATTGTGATTGCCCTCTTTGTATTTGCATGAGATTTATTTAATGGCTCTTTGGCATATGTGATCACAACTACGTTCAACTTAACCAGCAAGTGTACTGGGTCATCCAAGTAATACCTTACGTGAGTAAGGGTCGATCCCACAGAGATTGTTGGTATGAAGCAAGCTATGGTCACCTTGTAAATCTCAGTTAGGCAGATTAAATGATTATGGATTTCGAAAATTAATGATAAAAAGAAATAAAATAGGATAGAAATACTTATGTAAATTAATGGTGGGGATTTTAGATAGGCGTGTGGAGATGCTAGAATCCTCTCGAATCTCTGTTTTCCTATTGCTTTCATCCAATTCTTCTTACTCCTTTCCATGGCAAGCTGTATGTAGGGCATCACCGTCATCAATGACTACTTTTCATCCTCTCGGAAAAATGGTCCTATGCGCTGTCACTGCACGGCTAATCGTCTGGAGGCATCACCCTTGACAATGGCTACATCCCATCCTCTCAGTGAAAATGGTCCAAATGCTCTGTCACAGCACGGCTAATCATCTGTCGGTTCTCAATCAGGTTGGAATAGAATCCATTGATTCTTTTGCGTCTGTCACTAATGCCCAGCCTTCAGGAGTTTGAAGCTCGTCACAGTCATTCAATTCCGGAATCCTATCGGAATACCACAGACAAGGTTAGACTTTCCGGATTCCCATGAATGCCGCCATTTATCTAGCTTATACCACGAAGATTTTGTTGGGGAATCTAAGAGATATGCGCCCGACCTAAGGTAGAACGGAAGTGGTTGTCAGTCACGCGTGTTCATGGGTGAGAATGATGATGAGTGTCACGGATCATCACATTCATCAAGTTGAAGTGCAACGTATATCTTGGAATAAGAATAAAAGAGAATTGAATAGAAAATAATAGTAATTGTATTGAAACTTGAGGTACAGCAGAGCTCCACACCCTTAATCTATGGTGTGTAGAAACTCCACCGTTGAAAATACATAAGTGAAAGGTTCAGGCATGGCCGAATGGCCAGCCCCCATGAAGGTGATCAAAAGACCGAATGGTCAAAAGATCACCTAATACAATAGTTAAATGTTCTATTTATACTAAACTAGCTACTAGGGTTTACATGAGTAAGTAATTGATGCATAAATTCACTTCCGGGGCCCACTTGGTGTGTGCTTGGGCTGAGCTTGATATATCCACAAGCTGAGGCTTTTCTTGGAGTTGAACACCAAGTTGTAACGTGTTTTGGGCGTTCAACTCCGGGTCGTGACGTGTTTCTGGCGTTTAACTCCAGACAGCAGCATGTACTTGGCGTTGAGCGCCATTTTACGTCGTCAATTCCCGAATAAAGTATAGACTATTATATATTGCTGGAAAGCTCTGGATGTCTACTTTCCAACGCCGTTAAGAGCGCGCCATTTGGAGTTCTGTAGCTCCAGAAAATCCATTTTGAGTTTAGGGAGGTCAGATTCCAAGAGCATCAGCAGTCCTTTTGCCAGCCTTTTTCAGAATTTTGCTCAAGTCCCTCAATTTCAGCCAGAAATTACCTGAAATTACAGAAAAACAAACAAACTCATAGTAAAGTCCAGAAATGTGAATTTAACATAAAAACTAATGAAAACATCCCTGAAAGTAGCTTAAACTTACTAAAAACTACCTAAAAACAATGCCAAAAAGCGTATAAATTATCCGCTCATCAGTAACTGCAAAGATAATGCCGAATATGTAACCAAATCCAAAAATAGTAGATATTCCAACTGAGATGATAATTCCTTTTGGTCCATTTATATTAGATCTCTAGGTTTCCATCGTCTGAAAATTGAAGTTTTCAATGAAAGAAATATCTTAGTCCAATCCTTTAATCACTCAACCAGTCAAGTTAAATTTTAGAGATATTAGTGACTTAATTAGAGGTTAATTACTTCTGGATGTTGGCTACCACAATGTGTTAGTTTCTTGATAGTCACCATCCTATATGTAGTGTGTATCTCTAATGTAAATCTAAATCTCACTATTACCAAAATCCAATACTAACTTTCTCAATTTTCCCCTTGTTTATCTGTCAGCATTGATTATAACGGTAAATGAATAGCACCAATATTGGCTATGTTCAAAAGCAGCTCAGTCATTAGATCAACGCTATATCTTTCAAAATAAAATGGGAATACTTCTATAATTGCTGTCTATGATATTGAATTGATGAGTTATTTTGGTTATTGTTCAAGTGTGTTATCATATTTTGGTTATTATTAAGTGTTATTTACTTTTATGTGTTGAAGTGTAGATTTTTTGTTGATGGTTTTTCAATATTTGATGGCATAAATGTAAAAATTTAGTAAAACTAATAATTAAAAGATTATGATAGACTAAAATGCTTGGTTGCTATAATACAGATCTACACTTAGCGACCGAATTAGAGACTAAAATGTTAGTCACAAATTAGCGACCGAATTAGCGACCAAAATAACGGTCGTGAATTGGAGACCAAAACAGTGGTCGCAAATTAGTGACCGATGTAGCGACTGAAAAGTTGGTCGCTATTTAGCGACCAATTTAATCAGTGACCGATTTGTTTAGCGACTGAAAAACCCCATTTTCAGGGTTTATCTTGTGTTGAATTTAGAGGGCTTTGTCAATGTGTCTCACATTTATTAAATAAAATAGCATGGTTTTGTAATTCTCCCTTGAATTATGCTTAAGTGTGAAAACATACTTTTTAGGCCTTTAATTTGATAGTTTAAATTTACCTTTAATTCCACTAGATACCTTAATGTGTTTGTTATTGAATTCAGGTTGAAAAGGGCTGGAAATGGATCAAAGGAGTGAAGAGAAAAGCATGCAAAGTGGAGAACTCATGGAAAAGTAAGGATTTGGAGAACACTCATCGACGTGCATGCGTGCACTACGCGTACGCGTGGATGTGAAGTTGTATGGCGAAGCGTACGCATGGATAATAAAATGTCAAGCGACCCGTACGCGTGACCCATGCGTACGCGTCGATGCTCGCACGTGACTTCAATAAAGTGAAAATGCTGGGGGCAATTTCTGAGCTTCCCAGGCCCAATTCCAATGGATTCTAGAGACTATTTCATGCAGAATTGAAGATTGGACAAAGGGGGGAGAACTTAGTGTAGTTAGGATGAGCCTTTAGTTAGTTTTCTAGAGAGAGAAGCTCCCTCTTCTCTCTAGAATTAGGTTAGGATTAGGTTAATCTCTCTTAGATCTAGGTTTAATTTCATGTTTTTATCTTGTTCTCTTTACAATTCCTTGTTATAGTGCCTTGATTTTCCTTTCTCTTCTTGCTAATTTCTCATTTTGGGTATGTTTATGTTATGAACACTCTTGTCAATTTCAATTTCCTTTAATGCAATTTGAGGTATTTCATGTTAATTTTTCTTTCTTTAATTGTTAGTGTTGATTACTTGTATTGGGTAGTAGTAGATTTTATTAATTCTTGCACTTTACTATGCTTTTCTCTTTTATGCCTTCCAAGTGTTTGACAAAATTATTGGAAGGGTGTTAGAGTAGATCTTTATGTTCTTGGCTTGGGATGTTAACTTAGGAACCCTTGAGTTACTAATGTCCAAGTGATTGATAATTGGGATCCGTTGACACTAGCTCTCACTAAATCAAGTAGTGAAATGGTTAGGACTTATGGACTAGGATTGATGAAGCTCATTTAACTTTCCTTCACTTGTTAAAGGATGACTTAATGGGATCGATCCTTGCAATTATCATATTATGGTTAGTAATAAGGATAGACATCCTTAACCATCAACCCTTGCCAAGACCTTTTTATAATTTAAGTTTCATTTACTTTCTTGTCATTTACTTTTCTTGTCCCTTATTCAAAACCCCAAAACACACAATACATAACCAATAATTGAGCACACTTCCCTGTAATTCCTTGAGAGACGACCCGAGGTTTAAATACTTCGGTTTATTTTTATTGGGATTTGTACTTGTGACAAACAGAATTTTTGATTGAGGAATTGTTTGTTGGTTCAGAACTATACTTGCAACGAGATTTCAATGGAGAAAAGCTTTACCGACACACAATTTACCCTTCATAAAAAATGGCGCTGTTGCCGGGGATTTTCAATTGTGTGCCTTGTTATTGGTTGCTGTACATATGTTAATATTGTATATATATCTTGATTTTTGGTTGTGTGCTAGTTTTAGAATCTATTTTTCCTTGTTTCTTGTTAGTTTTTGTTTTTCTTTTGTCCTTTCACTATGAATTATCACCCCTTTAGCTATGAGTTTGGTTCAAATTATGTTGTAGGAAATGTGAATTTCAATGACAACATGCATCAAGGATGGAACACTCAAAGATGGTAGGAGCCACAAGGATTTGATCAACCCTCTTGGCCACAACACCCTCCAATGTACCATGAGCAAATCCATTCCAAGATGCATACCACGGCAATAGTTATGGTGAATTTCTTCGTGACAATCAACACCCACCATACTATACCTATGAACATTATCCTCAACATAACCCTCAACCATACTCACAAGCCCTTTTTTACCAAATACCTCCCTATGATCCATATCCATCATATAATCAATCACCCATACCTCATCCTTGTGACCATTATGAGTGAAAACCTATAGAACCACCTACATTCCAACACAATTACTCCCAAGAACCACCTCAATACACACAATCTCCATACCCTTACCAAGAAAAATCACCTTCCTATTATGAACCCTTTCTCCAAAATAATGAACCCTCCTATCCATCCCAAACCCCAATAGATGATTCTCTCACTTTGCTACTTCAAGGGCAAGAGGATATGCAAAGGAACACACTAGGATTTGTGACTATCTTGACCAAGATAGTACACACTTTGGCCGCCCAATACTCATGCACTCAAAGCACTTCCATGGCCACATGTGAAGGATCAAAAGAAGAGCAAGGCATGAAGGAGAGATTAGAAAATCCGGTGGAGAATGAGGAGTTAGATTTTGTATTGGAGCAATTAGAGGAAGCCATGATTGTTGAAGAAGAGGAAGAAGTAGTTGAAGATTTAGGAGATGCGGAACCACCATGGGAGTCTCAACAACCCCCAAGGCATATCAAGGTTGAAGATCTGGAAGAGGTTGATCAAGAGATGGATTCAACCATCAATGAATTCCTATCTATAATGGAATCCTCTCCCATTGGGTCTAAAATCGAAGTCATTGAAGACAACTCTACACCAAGTGACATTGGTGGCCTTATTGAAGACTCTTCCATTGGGTGTGAAGTCGATGGTGAAGTGGACTTTACATAACCTACCAAGTTTGATTTGTTTGATGATAAGGAGGAGTTGGAAGAAGTTGACAAGAAAGGAAAAGTTGAAGAAAGTTGTCAAGAGGTAGAGATAATCAAGGAAGAACACAAAGGAGTGAATATCTCATCCCTAAGCTTTATGATTCCACTTGAATATGGTTTGTTTGAGACGGATGGGCAACTTAGAGCTCTTTGTGGCTTTAAGAGCAAAAATGAGGTAGTTAGCGGTTGGCGTTGTAAATCAAAGTTCATGATGGGTGCATGTTCAAGGTTTGATTGCAAGGTTTGGTGTAGAACTAGATTGCTTGGGTCCAGGAGGAGAATTTGGTGCTCTAATGAGAATTCTAAGAACTTAACACCCGGAGAAAATTATCGAGATCAACTTGAAGACGGGTGTCAAAACAAAGTGTGGGATCCTGAATCGCACAAGGAGAATCAAATTTGGGAGCTCATGATTTGTGAAGAACTCCATCAAAGCTTGGAGTTATTGATCTTTAATGATGGAGCTTATTGGAAACTCAAGCATTGGTTGATGTTCAAGGATTTATTCAACCACAAGCCACCTTAACAAGGAGCTCTCTATAAGTCCAACTTAAGGACAATAAATAAAAGTGCTAGGTAGGAGACACCCCACCATGGTAAACTCTTTCCATTCTCTTGTAGATATAATCAATGAGTGATTTGAGTTGCCATTGTAGGTAGTTTTCCTATCCATATATTCTTGGTTTAATGCTTTGGTTGTTAGTTTGTTTAAACCGCACCTTTGTCTTGAATTGCACTTTGCTTGGAGTGTAAGTTTCACTTGTTTTATGTTTGGAAATCTTCAAAAAAACAAAAACCAAAAAGATTCTTTTTAATTTTGTATTTTGGGTGGTTTTGAGTTGTAGATAGTGTTAGGAGTATTTTAAGCTGTTTTTGGTGTTTCTAAAAAAAAAGAGCGGGCACGCGCGTCGTTTTGTTAGCACAACCCCCACACATTTTCCTGAGAGTTATGCGAGTGTAGTGCGAGACTTTTGTGCCTAGCACGTTCTTCATTCCACGTGTACGCGTGCATTACGCGTATGCGTAGATGGGCACTCGCCCCGTACGCATTTGCGTGCATAGCGTTTCCGCGTGTTTTCCCTTCCTGTCCACCCACGCGCACGCGTGCACTACGCGTACGCGTGGATTCGAATTCATTGACACTATGGACGCGCAAGCCGTAGACATCGCGTCCTTTCACTTCTTCCTTCTAACATTCCATTTTCTTTCTCTTCTCCATCCCAAATTCGCAGAACCTCTAGTACCAGCCTTTTCGTCTCTGCCATTACCAGTAGCCACCGTGGTTCTCCATTGCCGCCAGCGAGCCAACCACAACCACCACCAACTTCCTTCTTTGCTCTCTCAGCCGTTCCTTTCCCTTTGCCCTACCAGAGCAGTAGCTAGTGCTTCCCTGCCCTGTGCCGCCGCCCTACCTCACTGTGTCAGGCACCCCTTTGTAGCGCCGCTTCCGCACCAGGTTACTGCCATCCCTAGGCGACACTGCCCTCTCTTTCCTTTCCCAGTTCTATTTCTGCTTTCAGGTTTTCCCCCATGTCTTCCCCTGTTTAATTTTGCTCTATTTTTACTTTTCTTTTGATTAATTATGTTCTGTTAATATTAGTTGTTCAATTTTTGTTTAGTTTAGTTAGATTATAATTGCATGTGGTTAGGTAGCTAGGATGTGGTTAGAGGATTTAGGCCTGATAATTGCTTCATTCTTGCCATTTGAAATGGTGAATCTTTAGTTGCTGTTTGATGATGATGTTGCTATGTGATTTTACATGCTAATATTTGATGCTATGTACTGGTATGTTATTTAACTGCTGCTATGTTGATTCAAGTTTTTTTATTTTGCTTGATGTCGCCTAAACCATATGAATTGGTTGCTTGTTTTGCTTGTCTAATGTAAGCTGAATTCATATAGGTTATATTGCTGCTGTTTGTTTATCTAGGAACGTCCAAATTACTGCTAGAATGCTGCCAAAATCTTTGAAAACTGCCTTGTGTTAACTTGCAGCTTATGAATGGATTGGGTATTTCTTGATTTGAACTCATTTTAGCCCATGCCAAGTTCGATTCATAAGCTGAATTGGTCAGCATCTCCATTCTCATTTCATTTCCCTTTCTTGTATATTGATGATTGACAGAATCAAAGAACTATTTGACGGATTTCTGTGTCAAATAGAATTTTGGTTAGCTATGTCAATACGAACCTTATTTGTGTTTTTAACATTTCAGGTTTAAATCAAAATGCTCTATGACTTCTGGGTTCAAGTTCAATTTTCACTTTAACTAGTCAATGAAGCCTACTTTCATGATTTTGCCATTTGATTTAAACCTGTTCGTTTTTGCTTAAGGTTCTTACGTTGTAATAATTGGTGGTTTCCACTGTTGTAACCCCTTTTATATTAAAATTGCTTTCAACCATCTTTTGGTTACACCAAGTGCTAATCCTAATCCTCTCAACACCAATTGTTACCATCTTAGTGACCATGGGCATTGATGATGACCTACTTTTCTATTCTATGTCTCTATGCATTTCATATTTTATCATCAATGACTTGCACCATCGTCATGAATATGAGTGTGCTTGTTCCTATGCTTTTTGAATTTCTCTTGGTTAAGCTCCATAATTGCAATGCCTCTAATTTTTAACCGCATTTCTAACTTTTGACTAAACTGACTTTTTAACTCTACTTTTAAGTTTTCACTTTGACCCTTTCGTGTAACACCCTAATATTCAAATCCTTATGCTCGAGTCATAAGTCAATGATATTACGGTGGTACGACTCTCAGGTGGATTTTTAAATATATAAACATAGGTAATTTCGAAAGGAGTATTAATCGAGAAGCCTGAAAAGAGTAGAAATAAAATCGCGAAGACGTATCACTCACGTTTCGACAACGAAAAGATAAAACGTGAAGCCGAAAGCGATATATGGACAAGGCATAAAGGAGATTAAGAGATAAATAACAGATAGATATATATAATATAAGTAAATAGCCACTAGTCGCGACCCACGAAGTTTAGGCCGGCTAGGATACAGTATGAAGGTAACTGACAACAGTACATCCTAATCTCTCCCAAAGGAAACATAAGAGCCTCTATAGGCAAGTTCCAAAAGAGTTCAACAAATAATATAATCTTTTCAAAACAAAGGTGGAGAGATTCTACGGAAAACACAAAGTAGACAAAATAAATATCTTCGCCGTTTCTCAAACGAACCGCAGCTCACTTCTGAGCACCTGAACCTGTATTTGAAAAACAAGAGATATATACGGAATGAGAACCCCGGGCCCATGGGTTCCCAGTACGGTAAAAGTGCCAAATAAATACAATGCACTGCAATAAAAACTCACTAAGCATCCTAAACTCCTTTTCTCCAAGTATCCAGCCTAGATTCTCACTAATCCATGAATAGGCATCTGTCGTAAGGGGATACTAAATCTAGTTCATGTTACACATGTTTCCCAACTCGCTGATTCTTACACGAATCAGACTCAGAATCATAAGCAAAACCATCACCAGTTGTTCTGTCTCAGCAACTCTATATCAATACATCATACCCTCGCCTGGAGCTAGTGAAATCACATCACTGCGTCTACCCAGGGGGCTCAAATTATCTCATTCCAAAAATCATCATCATCATGCTATCGCATCATCAATTCATCTCATCAAGAACAGCCCTCAACATCCAGCGACACCAACATGAGGGATCTCTCAGTTGTACAAACACAAGCAATACAGAGAAGTAATACACAAATAAGGTACAAGTAGAACAAGTAGCACATAATCAGGTAGCATAGCATATATGATGTAGAAATCCAAAACAAATAGGCAAACCCAAATAATTCAAACATATGCAAATGATGTATGCCTGCCCTATGGCTGATGATATCATCTGTCGGTTATATAGCCAACCCGACATGTCCTAGTAGCTAACCATTGGACAGAAACACCCCTTGCGGAGCAAGTAGGTTTGAGCTACAACCCCCTTGCTACTACCCGCTCAACCCAGAGCCAGTGGAACAACCACTACTGCAGCTACTACCCAGGCGGGTGTTTAAAAGCTCAACCTGGAGCGAGTGGATTCACCACTACTGCCGCTACTACCCAGGCGTCACAATCTCTGACCTGGAGCAAGTGGGACGAACCACAACCCTTGCTACTACCCAGGTATCTTAAGCATTAACCCGGAGCAAGCGGGACGAACCACAACCCTTGCAACTGCCCAGGTATCTTAAGCATTAACCCGGAGCAAGCGGGACGAACCACAACCCTTGCTACTGCCCAGGTATCTTAAACATATATTCATTCAATCTCAATTCATATTATCAATCTTCATCGTTATCAAATCTCAAACATTAACCTGGAGCAAGTGGGACGAACCCCAACCCTTACTACTGCCCAGGTATCAGAGTTACATTCATTCAAAACTCCATAAATAAACTCATTTATCATAAACATCCTTTTCCGTCTCACACCCGGAGCAAGTGGACAACGCCACTGCCTATTACCCGAGGTTACACATCACATTTCAACATCTTCCATTATTAT
This sequence comes from Arachis hypogaea, assembly GCF_003086295.3. Lineage (NCBI taxonomy): Eukaryota > Viridiplantae > Streptophyta > Magnoliopsida > Fabales > Fabaceae > Arachis > Arachis hypogaea. The sequence continues at coordinate 29,664,855 of NC_092044.1, read as the reverse complement.
CCATTTAACACATTCATTCATTAATCATATATGCAATTATTCTCAGCCATAATCAATAATGGCTTTGCCGTGACCTGGCAATAACTCAGCCATCCGGCTCATGGTCCAATCAAGAACCAGCCATTTATCAATAAATATAGCCCTTCGGCTCATGGCATACACGGTACTCCCACCGTCATCCTCCATATCTCATATAATCATCGTTGATCATCATTGATCATAACTTTTCCCCTTGCTTCACTCGCAAGTTACCACATCCCCTAGCTCCTTTCTCATTGCTAGGCATATCATAATGATTTAATACATAAGGGGTGAGATCGGAGGCTTAGAAGTATGAGATTTGGCTTTTAATACTCAAAAATCAACTTTGGGATGAAAACAGGGCCACGCGTACGCGTACTCCACGCGCACACGTGGATGGCCACAAAACTCATCGGCGCATACGCGCCATTCACGCGGACGCGCGGATTGAAAAATAGATAACGACGCGTACGCGTCAGCCACGCGTACGCGTGGGTACAATTGCGCCCCAGGCACAAGACTGGCACAACTCTGGCACAACTCTCGGGAAAATGGCTGGGCAATGGGTGCAGCGCATCGACGCGCACGCGCACACCATGCGCACGCGTGGATGGTGCCTTCTCGAAGAACGACGCGTACGCGCCAAGTGCGCCTACGCGTGGAGGGTCATTCTGCCAAAAATTTTCTAAGTTAAAAGCTGCAGAATTTACAAATTCAACCCCCAATCTTCCGACGGACATAACTCTCTCATTTTAAATCATTTTTCACCCGTTCTTCAAACGACATGGACATCCCGGATCCAATTTCATTTCTAAACAGATTTGGCACAAAATAGAGATCCGTAGTCCAAGTTATGTCCCGTCAAAGTATGTCCAAAAACCATATTTTTCATACAAAACCACAAAGTGCCATTTTCAAAACAAGTCATTTTCAACTCTTTTCAAAATCAACCAAAACATGCCAATTTTAACCCTTTTTGAAATCAATCAAAATATACCAAAATCAACATCAAGCCTCCTCAACTCATACATTAATACTTTCCCACGATTCACAGAACCGCCATATGACCATTTGTACCCATTTCAACAAATGGCGAAATTACAACACATTAACATGTCATGCATCCTTCCCCATCCCAATTTCCAATAATACTATTTCCAATCGGTCATCATTATACATAATCAATATCATACTCACTATCACGTGGTTTCACCCACAAATCAACCTTAATCATTCCTCAAGCATATATCACAACATACATATCTCTCATGCATCATCATATCCTCAAGGCATCGATAATCGTAATTACATATATGACCACATAATATATCTCAACCAAAACCAAACATACCTCATCTACATATTTCACCTAAAATTACCAAATTCCACACTTCAACTCCTCAAACCTTATTATTCAATAACCAACCCAATCATTCATACATTCATTATTTAAAACTCATCCAATCACTTGTGTCATCATACAATGCACATATCAACTTACCTTCCTTACCTCTTCTCGGCCTCCGGCCCAAAATTCACGGCCTCCGGCCCAATTTCACAATTTAAAAGCATAAACCACAAATCAATACTCATTACCCCATACATTCAATTCTCAATACACCAAACATACAAGGCCACACAATTCTCAACCCAATCATTAATTCACATTACATACCACTATGCATATTAGCACCAACCATTTACACAATCCAAACTTAATCCTAGGGGCATCTAGCCTAGGAATTCTCATCACACCACACGGTACTTAAATGAAACTTAAACCGTACCTCTTGTAGCTGGTGCGCGAAATTATGAACAATACTTTTTCACAACTCTCATAATCCCCGGTAATGGCTCCAAAAACGTGGTAGCTCAATACCATGGCATTACACAACTTCGCACAACTAACCAGCAAGTGCACTGGGTCGTCCAAGTAATAAACCTTACGTGAGTAAGGGTCGATCCCACGGAGATTGTTAGTATTGAAGCAAGCTATGGTCATCTTGTAAATCTTAGTCAGGCAAACTCAAATGGATATAGTGATGAACGAAAATAACACAAAGGTAAAGATAGAGATACTTATGTAATTCATTGGTAGGAACTTCAGATAAGCGTATGAAGATGCCTTCCCTTCCGTCTCTCTGCTTTCCTACAGCCTTCAACCAATTCTTCTTACTCCTTTCCATGGCAAGCTCGTGTAGGGTTTCACTGTTGTCAGCAGCTACCTCCCATCCTCGCAGTGAAAACTAATGCTCATGCACTCTGTCACAGTGCGGCTAATCACCGGTTTGGTTCCCTCCCCTACCGGAATAGAATCACTCTTTTGCGTCTGTCACTAACGCCCAGTAGGTTACAGGTTTGAAGCACGTCACAGTCATTCAATCATTGAATCCTACTCAGAATACCACAGACAAGGTTTAGACCTTCCGGATTCTCTTGAATGCCGCCATCAGGTCCTGCCTTTACCACGAAGACTCTGATCTCACGGAATGGTTGGCTCGTTTGTCAGGCGAGCACTCGGTTGTCAGGCGATCAACCATGCATCGTGCAATCAGGAATCCAAGAGATATTCACCAAGCCTCAAATGCTTGTAGAACAAGAGTGGTTGTCAGTCACTTTGTTCATGAGTGAGAATGGTGATGGGCGTCAATCATCACCTTCATCAAGTTGAAGAACAAGTGATATCTTGGAACAAGAACAAGCAGAATTGAATGGAAGAACAATAGTAATTGCATTAATACTCGAGGTACAGCAGAGCTCCACACCTTAATCTATGGTGTGTAGAAGCTCCACCGTTGAAAATACATAAGCATAAGGTCTAGGCATGGCCGAATGGCCAGCCTCCCAATGATCTAAGAACTAAAATGTCCAAAGATGATCTAGAGATCTAAAGTGATCAAAATATTTCTAATACAATAGTCAAAGGTCCTACTTATAGAAAACTAGTAGCCTAAGGTGTACAGAAATGAGTAAATGACATAAAAATCCTCTTCCGGGCCCACTTGGTGTGTGCTTGGGCTGAGCAATGAAGCAAATTTCGTGTAGAGACTCTTCTTGGAGTTAAACGCCAGCTTTGGTGCCAGTTTGGGCGTTTAACTCCCATTTGGGTGCCAGTTCCAGCGTTTAACGCTGGGATTTCTTGAGGTGACTTTGAACACCGGTTTGGGCCATCAAATCTTGGGCAAAGTATGGACTATCATATATTGCTGGAAAGCCCAGGATGTCTACTTTCCAACGCCATTGAGAGCGCGCCAATTGGGCTTCTGTAGCTCCAGAAAATCCACTTCGAGTGCAGGGAGGTCAGAATCCAACAGCATCTGCAGTCCTTTTTGGTCTCTGAATCAGATTTTTGCTCAGGTCCCTCAATTTCAGCCAGAAAATACCTGAAATCACAGAAAAACACACAAACTCATAGTGAAGTCCAGAAAAGTGAATTTTAACTAAAAACTAATAAAAATATACTAAAAACTAACTAGATCATATAAAAAACATACTAAAAACAATGCCAAAAAGTATACAAATTATCCGCTCATCACAACACCAAACTTAAATTGTTGCTTGTCCCCAAGCAACTGAAAATCAAATAAGATAAAAAGAAGAGAATATGCAATGAATTCCAAAAACATCTGTGAAGATCAGTATTAATTAGATGAGCGGGGCTTTTAACTTTTTGCCTCTGAATAGTTTTGGCATCTCACTCTATCCTTTGAAATTCAGAATGGTTGGCTTCTTTAGGAACTCAGAGTCCAGATAGTGCTAATGATTCTCTTAGTGAAGTATGATGATTCTTGAACATAGCTATTTATTGAGTCTTGGCTGTGGCCCAAAGCACTCTGTCTTCCAGTATTACCACCGGATACATACATGCCACAGACACATAGTTGGGTGAACCTTTTCAGATTGTGACTCAGCTTTGCTAAAGTCCCCAATTAGAGGTATCCAGGGTTCTTAAGCACACTCTTATTTGCCTTGGATCACAACTCTTATTTCTCTCTTTTTTTCTTTTTTTTTTCGTTTTCTTTTTTTTTTTTTTGAAAGTGCTTTTTCTTGCTTCAAGAATCATTTTAATGATTTTTCAGATCCTCATTAACATGTCTCCTTTTTCATCATTCTTTCAAGAGCCAACATTCATGAACCACAAATTTAAGATACATATGCACTGTTTAAGCATACATTCAGAGAACAGAAATATTACCACCACATCAAAATAATTAAACTATTATAAAATTCAAAATTCATGCAATTCTTTCTTTTATCAATTAAGCACATTTTTATTTAAGAAAGGTGATGGATTCATAGGACATTCATAACTTTAAGGCATAGACACTAAGACACTAATGATCACAAGACACAAACATGGATAAACATAAGCATAAAATTCGAAAAACAGAAGAATAAAGAACAAGGAAATCAAGGAACGGGTCCACCTTAGTGATGGCGGCTCTTCCTTGCTCTTGAAGATCCTATGGAGTGCTTGAGCTCCTCAATATCTCTTCCTTGTCTTTGTTGTTCCTCCCTCATGATTCTTTGATCTTCTCTAATTTCATGAAGGATGATGGAGTGTTCTTGGTGCTCCACCCTTAGTTGTCCCATGTTGGAACTCAACTCTCCTAGGGAGGTGTGTAGTTGCTCCCAATAGTTTTGTGGAGGAAAATTCATCCCTTGAGGAATTTCAGGGATTTCATGATGAGTGGGATCTCTTGTGTACTCCATCCTTTTCTTGGTGATGGGCTTGTCCTCATCAATGGGGATGTCTCCCTCTATGTCAACTCCAACTGAATAACAGAGGTGACAAATGAGATGAGGAAAGGCTAACCTTGCCAAGGTGGAGGTCTTGTCCACCACTTTATAGAGTTCTTGGGCTATAACCTCATGAACTTCTATTTCTTCTCCAATCATGATGCTATGGATCATGATGGCCCGGTCTATGGTAACTTCGGACCGGTTGCTAGTTGGGGATGATTGAGCATTGTATGAACTCTAACCACCCTCTAGCCACGGGCTTGAGGTCATGCCTTCTCAATTGGACCGGCTTTCCTCTTGAATCTTGCTTCCATTGTGCGCCCTCTTCACATATAACTGTGAGGACTTGGTCCAACCTTTGATCAAAGTTGACCCTTCTAGTGTAAGGATGCTCATCTCCTTGCATCATAGGCAAGTTGAACGCCACCCTCACACTCTCCGGACTAAAATCCACGTATTTCCCCCGAACCATAGTAAGATAATTCTTTGGATTCGGGTTCACACTTTGGTCATGGTTCTTGGTGATCCATGCATTGGCATAGAACTCTTGAACCATCAAGATTCCGACTTGTTGAATGGGGTTGGTAAGAACTTCCCAACCTCTTCTTCGGATCTCATGGCGGATCTCCGGATATTCACCCTTTTTGAGTGAAAAAGGGACCTCGGGGATCACCTTCTTCAAGGCCACAACTTCATAGAAGTGGTCTTGATGCACCCTTGAGAGAAATCTATCCATCTTCCATGACTCGGAGGTGGAAGCTTTTGCCTTCCCTTTCCTCTTTTTAGAGGTTTCTCCGGCCTTGGATGCCATAATGGTTATGGAAAAACGAAAAAGCAACGCTTTTACCACACCAAACTTAAAATGTTTGCTCGTCCTCGAGCAAAAGAAGAAAGAAGAGAGTAGAAGAAGAAGAAATGAGGAAGAGGGAGATGGTGGTGTGTTCGGCCAAAGAGGGGGAGAAGTGGTGTTTAGGTTGTGTGAGAATGAAGGGTTGAAGAAGGGTATATATAGGAGAGAGGGGGGTAAAGGTTCGGCCATTATGGGTAGGTTTGGGAGGGAAAGTGGTTTGAATTTGAAGGGTGAGGTTGGTGGGGATTTATGAAGGATGGATGTGGTGAAGAGAAAGATGGGATTTGATAGGTGAAGGGTTTTTGGGGAAGAGGTGTTGCGGTGATTGGTGAATGGGGGAAGAAGAGAGAGAGTGATGGTAGGGTCCTGTGGGGTCCACAGATCCTGTGGTGTCAAGGAACAGGCATCCTTGCACCAAATGGCATCAAAATCCACGTTTTGAGCCAATTCTGGCGTTAAACGCCGGGCTGGTGCCCATTCCTGGCGTTTAACGCCAGGTTCTTGCCCTTTACTGGCGTTTAACGCCAGTCTGGTGCCCCTTTCTGGCGTTAAACGCCCAGAATGGTGCCAGACTGGGCGTTAAACGCCCAACTGCTAGGCTGACTGACGTTTGAATGCCAGCAGCATCTTCCTCCAGGGTGTGCTGTTTTTCTTCCTGTTTTTCATTTTGTTTTTGCTTTTTTCATTGTTTTTGTGACTTCTTATGATCATCAACCTACAAAAAAGATAAAATAACAAAAGAAAATAATTAATTATAAAACATTGGGTTGCCTCCCAACAAGCGCTTCTTTATTGTCACTAGCTTGACAGAGGACTCTCATGGAGCCTCAGAAATGCTCAGAACCGTGTTGGAACTTCCCAACACCAAACTTAGAGTTTGAGTGTGGGGTTTCAACACCAAACATAGAATTTGGTTGTGGCCTCCCAACACCAAACTTAGAGTTTGACTGTGGGGGCACTGTTTGGCTCTGTTTTGAGAGAAGCTCTTCATGCTTCCTCTCCATGATGACAGAGGGATATCCTTGGGCCTTAAACACCAAGGACTCTTCATTCACTTGAATGGTCAGCTCTCCTCTATCAACATCAATCACAGCCTTTGCTGTGGCTAGGAAGGGTCTGCCAAGGATGATGGATTCATCCATGCATTTCCCAGTCTCTAGGACTATGAAATCAGTAGGGATGTAATGGTCTTCAACCTTGACCAGAACATCCTCTACAAGTCCATAGGCTTGTTTTCTTGAGTTGTCTGCCATCTCTAGTGAGATTTTTGCAGCTTGTACCTCATAGATCCCTAATTTCTCCATTACAGAGAGGGGCATGAGGTTTACACTTGATCCTAAGTCACACAAGGCCTTCTTGAAGGTCATGGTGCCTATGGTACAAGGTATAGAAAACTTCCCAGGGTCCTGCCTCTTTTGAGGCAATTGCTACCTAGATAAGTTATCCAGTTCTTTGGTGAGCAAAGGGGGTTCATCCTCCCAAGTCTCATTTCCAAGTAACTTGTCATTTAGCTTCATGATTGCTCCAAGGTATTTAGCAACTTGCTCTTCAGTGACATACTCATCCTTTTCAGAAGAAGAATACTCATCAGAGCTCATGAATGGCAGAAGTAAGTCCAATGGAATCTCTATGGTCTCATCTTGAGCCTCAGATTCCCAAGGTTCCTCATTGGGGAACTCATTGGAGGTCAGTGGGCGTCCATTGAGGTCTTCCTCAGTGGCGTTCACTGCCTCTTCTTCCTCCCAGAATTCGGCCATGTTGATGGCCTTGCACTCTCCTTTTGGGTTTTCTTCAGTATTGCTTGGGAGAGTGCTTGGAGGAAGTTCAGTAATTTTCTTGCTCAGCTGACCCACTTGTCCTTCCAAATTCCTAATGGAAGATCTAGTTTCAATCATGAAACTTTGAGTGGTTTTGATTAGATCAGAGACCATGGTTGCCAAGTCAGAGGTATTCTGCTTAGAACTCTCTGTCTGTTGCTGAGAAGATGATGGAAAGGGCTTGCTATTGCTAAACCTGCTTCTTCCACCATTATTGTTATTGAAACCTTGTTGAGGTCTCTGATGATCCTTCCATGAAAGATTTGGATGATTCCTCCATGAAGGATTGTAGGTGTTTCCATAGGGTTCTCCCATGTAATTCACCTCTTCTATTGAAGGGTTCTCAGGATCATAAGCTTCTTCCTCAGATGAAGCTTCCTTAGTACTGCTTGGTGCATTTTGCATCCCAGACAGACTTTGAGAAATCATATTGACTTGTTGAGTCAATATTTTATTCTGGGCCAATATGGCATTCAGAGTGTCAATCTCAAGAACTCCTTTCTTCTGACTAGTCCCATTGTTCACAGGATTTCTTTCAGAAGTGTACATGAATTGGTTATTTGCAACCATTTCAATCAGTTCTTGAGCTTCAGTAGGCGTCTTCTTCAGATGAAGAGATCCTCCAGAAGAGCTATCCAAAGACATCTTGGATAGTTCAGAGAGACCATCATAGAAAATACCTATGATGCTCCATTCAGAAAGCATGTCAGTGGGACACTTTCTGATCAATTGTTTGTATCTTTCCCAAGCTTCATAGAGGGATTCTCCTTCCTTCTGTCTGAAGGTTTGGACTTCCACTCTTAGCTTACTCAATTTTTGAGGTGGGAAGAACTTTGCCAAGAAGGCATTGACTAGCTTTTCCCAAGAGTCCAGGCTTTCTTTAGGTTGAGAATCCAACCATGTTCTAGCTCTGTCTCTTACAGCAAAAGGGAATAGCATCAGTCTGTAGACCTCAGGGTTAACCCCATTAGTCTTGACTGTGTCACAGATTTGCAAGAACTCAGCTAAAAACTGATGAGGATCTTCCAATGGAAGTCCATGGAACTTGCAATTCTGTTGCATTAGAGAAACTAATTGAGGCTTAAGCTCAAAGTTGTTTGCTCCAATGGCAGGGATAGAGATGCTTCTCCCATAGAAATCAGGAGTAGGTGCAGTAAAGTCACCAAGCACCTTCCTTGCATTGTTGGCATTGTTGTTGTTTTCGGCTGCCATTTGTTCTTCTTCCTTGAAGAGTTCGTCCAGGTGCTCTAAAGAGAGTTGTGCTTTGGCTTCTCTTAGCTTTCTCTTCAAGGTCCTTTCAGGTTCAGGATCAGCCTCAACAAGAATGCCTTTGTCTTTGCTCCTGCTCATAAGAAAGAGAAGGAAACAAGAAAATGTGGAATCCTCTATGTCACAGTATAGAGATTCCTTTAGGTGTCAGAGGAAAAGAAGAGTAGAAGACAGAAGTGGAAAATTCGAACTTAACAAAGGAGATGGAGTTCAAATTTTGCATTAAGGGATAGTGTTAGTCCATAAGTAGAAGGATGTGAGAAGGAGGGAAGTTATTTTCGAAAATTAAGTGAAAAATTTAAAACATTTTTGAAAAACACTACTTAATTTTCGAAAATGAAAAGGGAAAAGAAATCAAGTGATTTTTGAAAAAGATTTTGAAATTAGAAATCAAAAGGATTTGATTGAAAACTATTTTGAAAAAGATGTGGTTAAGAAGATATGATTGATTAAAAAAATGTGATTGAGAAGATATGATTTGAAAAACATTTTAAAAAGATTTGATTTGAAAATTAAAAACTTGACTAACAAGAAAAGATATGATTCAAACATTAAACCTTTCTCAACAGAAAAGGTAACATACTTGAAATGTTGAATCAAATCATTAATTGATAGTAAGTATCCTTGAAAAAGGAAAGAAGTTAATTTTGAAAAAGATTTGATTGAAAAATTGATTTGAAAAAGATTTGATTTGGAAGAGATTTTGAAAACTTAGAAAAAAAAAATTGATTTGAAAACAAAATCTTCCCCCTTTAGCCATCCTGGCGTTAAACGCCCAGAATGGTGCACATTCTGGCGTTTAACGCCCAAAATGCTACCCTTTTGGGCGTTAAACGCCCAACCAGGTACCCTGGGTGGCGTTTAAACGCCAGTCTGTCCTTTTTCACTGGGCGTTTTGAACGCCCAGCTTTTTCTGTGCAATTCCTCTGCTGTATGTTCTGAATCTTCAATTCTCTGTATTATTGACTTGAAAAGACACAAATTAAAAATATTTTTGGATTTTTAATAATAAGGACAAACCAAAATGCAACAAGAATCAAATAACAATGCATGCAAGACACCAAACTTAGCAGTTTGTATACTACTGACACTAACAAAATGAAAATGCATATGAGACACACAAAACACTCAAGTCAATAGAATTCAAAGATCAGAGCAAGTAAATCATCAAGAACATCTTGAAGATCACTAAGACATATGAATGCATGCAATTGACACCAAACTTGTGATGAGACTCTAGACTCAAACAAGAAATATTTTTGGATTTTATGATTTTGTAAAATTTTTTTTTTGTGTTTTTCGAAAATTAAGTGGAGAAAAAGTATCAAAATTCTTAATGAGAATCCCAGGAATCAGTGCAATGCTAGTCTAAGACTCCGGTCCAGGAATTAGACATGGCTTCACAGCCAGCCAAGCTCTCAAAGAAAGCTTCGGTCCAAAACACTAGACATGGCCAGAGGCCAGCCAAGCCTTAGCAGATCACTGCTCCAAAAGCAAGATTGATGAAAAATCAACAAGCTCTTGTGATGATAAGTTGAAACCTCGGTCCAATGAGATTAGACATGGCTTCTCAGCCAGCCAGATTTCAACAAATCATCATGAAACTCTAGAATTCATCTTCAAGAATTTCGAAAAAAATAAATACCTAATCTAAGCAACAAGATGAACCGTCAGTTGTCCAGCCTAAACAATCCCGGGCAATAACACCAAGAACTTGATGTTGTTGCCGGATCTTGGCACTGATGTTACCAAAAGCTTGCTCAAAACTTGAACAATCCCCGGCAACGGCGCCAAAAACTTGGTGCTGTTGCCGGATTTTGGCATTGATGTTACCGGACAAAAGGCTTGCTCAAAACTTGAACAATCCCCGGCAACGGCGCCAAAAACTTGGTGCGCGAAATTGTGAACAATACTTTTTCACAACTCTCATAATCCCCGGTAATGGCTCCAAAAACGTGGTAGCTCAATACCATGGCATTACACAACTTCGCACAACTAACCAGCAAGTGCACTGGGTCGTGCAAGTAATAAACCTTACGTGAGTAAGGGTCGATCCCACGGAGATTGTTAGTATTGAAGCAAGCTATGGTCATCTTGTAAATCTTAGTCAGGCAAACTCAAATGGATATAGTGATGAACGAAAATAACACAAAGGTAAAGATAGAGATACTTATGTAATTCATTGGTAGGAACTTCAGATAAGCGTATGAAGATGCCTTCCCTTCCGTCTCTCTGCTTTCCTACAGCCTTCATCCAATTCTTCTTACTCCTTTCCATGGCAAGCTCGTGTAGGGTTTCACTGTTGTCAGCAGCTACCTCCCATCCTCGCAGTGAAAACTAATGCTCATGCACTCTGTCACAGTGCGGCTAATCACCGGTTTGGTTCCCTCCCCTACCGGAATAGAATCACTCTTTTGCGTCTGTCACTAACGCCCAGTAGGTTACAGGTTTGAAGCACGTCACAGTCATTCAATCATTGAATCCTACTCAGAATACCACAGACAAGGTTTAGACCTTCCGAATTCTCTTGAATGCCGCCATCAGGTCCTGCCTTTACCACGAAGACTCTGATCTCACGGAATGGTTGGCTCGTTTGTCAGGCGAGCACTCGGTTGTCAGGCGATCAACCATGCATCGTGCAATCAGGAATCCAAGAGATATTCACCAAGCCTCAAATGCTTGTAGAACAAGAGTGGTTGTCAGTCACTTTGTTCATGAGTGAGAATGGTGATGGGCGTCAATCATCACCTTCATCAAGTTGAAGAACAAGTGATATCTTGGAACAAGAACAAGCAGAATTGAATGGAAGAACAATAGTAATTGCATTAATACTCGAGGTACAGCAGAGCTCCACACCTTAATCTATGGTGTGTAGAAGCTCCACCGTTGAAAATACATAAGCATAAGGTCTAGGCATGGCCGAATGGCCAGCCTCCCAATGATCTAAGAACTAAAATGTCCAAAGATGATCTAGAGATCTAAAGTGATCAAAATATTTCTAATACAATAGTCAAAGGTCCTACTTATAGAAAACTAGTAGCCTAAGGTGTACAGAAATGAGTAAATGACATAAAAATCCTCTTCCGGGCCCACTTGGTGTGTGTTTGGGCTGAGCAATGAAGAAAATTTCGTGTAGAGACTCTTCTTGGAGTTAAACGCCAGCTTTGGTGCCAGTTTGGGCGTTTAACTCCCATTTGGGTGCCAGTTCCAGCGTTTAACGCTGGGATTTCTTGAGGTGACTTTGAACGCCGGTTTGGGCCATCAAATCTTGGGCAAAGTATGGACTATCATATATTGCTGGAAAGCCCAGGATGTCTACTTTCCAACACCGTTGAGAGCGCGCCAATTGGGCTTCTGTAGCTCCAGAAAATCCACTTCGAGTGCAGGGAGGTCAGAATCCAACAGCATCTGCAGTCCTTTTTGGTCTCTGAATCAGATTTTTGCTCAGGTCCCTCAATTTCAGCCAGAAAATACCTGAAATCACAGAAAAACACACAAACTCATAGTGAAGTCCAGAAAAGTGAATTTTAACTAAAAACTAATAAAAATATACTAAAAACTAACTAGATCATATCAAAAACATACTAAAAACAATGCCAAAAAGTATACAAATTATCCGCTCATCAGTAGCCAAATCAATTGAGCCTCTTCTTTGGGAGTCTCCACCAACCTTAGCTCCAAGCCTCACCAAAGCTCCTCAAGCAACACCAATCTCCCAATCGTGCACCAAAACCATCAAATGCACTAACATAACCAATATTACATACATACATCAGCCTAGGGCTCATAAAGATGATAAATCACAAGGGTTTGAGCACTTCTTACCTCAGCCCATATGAAGTAGGGATAGAACCCACTTAGAATCCATGTTGGAGTATCCCTAAACACCCAAAATCACAAGATTTCAACACTAACTTCCCAAAAACGTGTAACAGTGGGGAATTTCGAAAATTGGGCAGAGATGAATGGAATACTCACCACAAAACTTAGATAGAATTGTAGGGGATGAGAAGAGCGACGCGTGGCCACAAACGGCTCGTCAATCGGAGCTCCGTAGCTCAAGTTATGGTGGTTTGAAGATCAAAGAGAGTTAGGTTTTCTCTCTTCTCTTCTCTCTCCCAATTTCAGCGCCCAACACCCCTTCTTTAGGGCAAAATGAGCTGAAATGATCATAACTAATGTTTATATATGTTGGGTCTTGGGCCCACTTAGCCCCAGTTCACTTATTTTTGTCCGTTGGCCCAATTTTGGACCAAAACCTTTAAGATTAGCGCTCTAAATCGCACTTCAAATATTTCTACCTCCCCTAATTATAATTCCTCATTTCTTAATCTTATTTACTCATAATCAATTTTCTCAGCTGCAGTACCAGACAGGTCTCAGCCGGTACTGTCGGTCAAAATTCCACTGCGCGCTTTTACGCAGAAAACTATGTCTTCCGACTCGGAAAAATTCACTGAATCCAAATATTATATTTAAATCATCAAATTCCAATCACCAAATCTTCCAACCATATTCGCTCCTACTTAACTCATTATTTAATTAATTTCGGTTAGACCGGGTATTACATTCTACCCCCCTAACAGAAATTTTCGCCCTCGAAAATTCCATCCACCCCTACGAGTACGCGAGCATAGTATGCCTTTATATTCAACACATAACAGTTCCAATGTCCTTTTACTCTGCGCGCTTCCGCTACCGCGCTCTGATTTTTCTATCTTCAAGGGTCTCGGTCATTCGTTCAACACCGACCAACAGCCTCGTTCCTTACTTTTATCGTCTCATCAACCCACACCCTATTAAATCTCAAATCATGTCATCAATAATATTGCCATCTTCGTTAATCATAGCCATCATCCCACATCACTATAATCAATCAAAGCTTTCTTCGTTTTTAGAATTCAATGAGTTTGGACTAAGAAGCTGACAAACTCTTAAGAATCCGCTTTCTTTTACTAATCTATAAAAGCTTTCGAGACACATCTCTTTTGTTGAAGTCACCCAGATCAAAAATCATTTTCAAAAATATAACCAACACTCCTTCAAATTCTTGGGAAAAAGAAATTCAACAGCACCTCCCCAAAAAATTGGAGTTTACCACCCGTCACAGGTTCCCTCAAACCAATCTCAGTACCGCATCTATATTGCAATTTAAAGGTTTCCAAACGATTCCTCTAAAACCGATCATTACAAATCTTGATATAAATCCAAGGTCACCATGACCAAACATCATAGCACTCATCTCTCGAACACGACAACTTGCACTCAATCATCATCTAAATCCGACTATGCATCAATGATAATTTCCTCAAGTACCCAACCACAACTTAGCATGACTGGTATTTCAAATCAACGTTTCCAAATCCATCATTTAGGACCATTCCTTATCTATTTAAATCAAAGGAACTAAAAGTCACGGGTTCAATCCGTTTCACCAAAAATCCAGAAATTAACCAACTATATAACAAACACAACACATCATTCTTAACAGAAAATCATTTACATCACAGGCATTTATCCATTTGTATTAAGGCAATTCCTTACTCGGACTATCCGGTTTGCTTCTCAGTCTAATATTAAGCTCGGCATTCCGAGTTTTTACTGTACAGGCGGTATTATAAAATCACACACTACCATTTAAGCTTGATTATTGAAATTACCTCAATCTTACAGCCGCAATCGGCCCGCATCCTGACTCTCTCCTTGTTGGCAATTTCTTGATACATGCCCTGGTAACCCGCACTTGTAACATACGCCTGACCCCAATCGGCACGGCCTATTTTGGTGATGACTTCCACACCTCTGACAGCTCGAAACATCAGAAGCAGCCGCTGCCCGTTTTCCCTTACTATTTCTTTGGGACTCCTCACTCGTCGCAAGGTCATTTCGCCTTTGAGGAAAACGTTGTGGGTATCATCTTCTCTTAAACTCTTGACCCCTTGTTGGGTATTCTTGATTGTGCTCCCTGCGGTGGGACTCCCGACGGTCATTCTTTGCCTCAACAGCCTTCCTCACACATTCTTCAGCAATACGGCTCTTGTTCACAAGTTCAGAGAAGATCCTAATCTCCATCGGTCCAATGGAGCTCAGGATTTCACTTCGAAGTCCTCCCTCATACTTAATACACTTCCATTCCTCAAAGTCTCCCGGAGCTCCCTGACACATGCGGGAAAACCTGAATAGCTCCTCAAATTTGTCTGTATACTCAGATACGGACATAGCACCTTGCTTCAGCTGCAGTAACTCCAATTCCTTGGCTGTCCTGGCAAAATTTGGAAAGTACTTCTTATAGAATTCCACCTGGAAGGCATCCCAAGTGATAGGATCATTCCCCTGTTGCAGGAGACGTCGAGCCCCTTGCCACCAATGCGATGCTTCCCCCATGAGCAGATAGGTAGCAAATTCAACACGCTGCTCTTCAGGCACCAATTGCGCTTGCAGTGCTCACTCCATGGCCTGAAACCAAGTATCAGCTTCAGTCGAATTGGTGGTTCCCTTGAACTTAGGTGGGTTAACCTTTAAGAAAGTTGCCAGTGTCATCGGGCCCTGAGCTTCCCTTCCGCCATTGCCATTATTGTTTATCTGTTGCCCAAGGGCCTCCGCAGTGGCCTGCATAGCAGCAGCCATATTCTCCAACGCCGCCATAAGGTTTATCGGGTTATTCGAGTTGATTTCCGGTTCCTGTGTACTAGTACAATCTCTCTCACGTCCCCGACCGGGTCCACGAGGCGCCATCTGGTTCCTATACACACCAAACAATCGATATCAAGTTGATCAGTCTCAATATCGGAAGTATAGTGCTTCAAAGTACCAAAGGTACACTCATGGACTTCATGCTAGATGTATCAGTTAGATACCCTAACTAGCACAGGCACAAACTCAGAGTATGCATTGAAGCATAAGCAGTTCCATCCCTCAGGCTCACGAGGACGAACTGCTCTGATACCATAATGTAACACCCTAATATTCAAATCCTTATGCTCGAGTCATAAGTCAATGATATTACGGTGGTACGACACTCAGGTGGATTTTTAAATATATAAACATAGGTAATTTCGAAAGGAGTATTAATCGAGAAGCCTGAAAAGAGTAGAAATAAAATCGCGAAGACGTATCACTCACGTTTCGACAACGAAAAGATAAAACGTGAAGCCGAAAGCGATATATGGACAAGGCATAAAGGAGATTAAGAGATAGATAACAGATAGATATATATAATATAAGTGAATAGCCACTAGTCGCGACCCGCGAAGTTTAGGCCGGCTAGGGTACAGTATGAAGGTAACTGACAACAGTACATCCTAATCTCTCCCAAAGGAAACATAAGAGCCTCTATAGGAAAGTTCCAAAAGAGTTCAACAAATAATATAATCTTTTCAAAACAAAGGTGGAGAGATTCTACGGAAAACACAAAGTAGAGAAAATAAATATCTTCGCCGTTTCTCAAACGAACCGCAGCTCACTTCTGAGCACCTGAACCTGTATCTGAAAAACAAGAGATATATACGGAATGAGAACCCCGGGCCCATGGGTTCCCAGTACGGTAAAAGTGCCAAATAAATACAATGCACTGCAATAAAAACTCACTAAGCATCCTAAACTCCTTTTCTCCAAGTATCCAGCCTAGATTCTCACTAATCCATGAATAGGCATCTGTCGTAAGGGGATACTAAATCTAGTTCATGTTACACATGTTTCCTAACTCGCTGATTCTTACACGAATCAGACTCAGAATCATAAGCAAAACCATCACCAGTTGTTCTGTCTCAGCAACTCTATATCAATACATCATATCCTCGCCTGGAGCTAGTGAAATCACATCACTGCGTCTACCCAGGGGGCTCAAATTATCTCATTCCAAAAATCATCATCATGCTATCGCATCATCAATTCATCTCATCAAGAACAGCCCTCAACATCCAGCGACACCAACATGAGGGATCTCTCAGTTGTACAAACACAAGCAATACAGAGAAGTAATACACAAATAAGGTACAAGTAGAACAAGTAGCACATAATCAGGTAGCATAGCATATATGATGTAGAAATCCAAAACAAATAGGCAAACCCAAATAATTCAAACATATGCAAATGATGTATGCCTGCCCTATGGCTGATGATATCATCTGTCAGTTATATAGCCAACCCGACATGTCCTGGTAGCTAACCATTGGACAGAAACACCCCTTGCGGAGCAAGTAGGTTTGAGCTACAACCCCCTTGCTACTACCCGCTCAACCCAGAGCCAGTGGAACAACCACTACTGCGGCTACTACCCAGGCGGGTGTTTTAAAGCTCAACCTGGAGCGAGTGGATTCACCACTACTGCCGCTACTACCCAGGCGTCACAATCTCTGACCTGGAGCAAGTGGGACGAACCACAACCCTTGCTACTACCCAGGTATGTTAAGCATTTACCCGGAGCAAGCGGGACGAACCACAACCCTTGCAACTGCCCAGGTATCTTAAGCATTAACCCGGAGCAAGCGGGACGAACCACAACCCTTGCAACTGCCCAGGTATCTTAAGCATTAACCCGGAGCAAGCGGGACGAACCACAACCCTTGCTACTGCCCAGGTATCTTAAACATATATTCATTCAATCTCAATTCATATTATCAATCTTCATCGTTATCAAATCTCAAACATTAACCTGGAGCAAGTGGGACGAACCCCAACCCTTACTACTGCCCAGGTATCAGAGTTACATTCATTCAAAACTCCATAAATAAACTCATTTATCATAAACATCCTTTTCCGTCTCACACCCGGAGCAAGTGGACAACGCCACTGCCTACTACCCGGGGTTACACATCACATTTCAACATCTTCCATTATTATCCATTTAACACATTCATTCACATATATGCAATTATTCTCAGCCATAATCAATAATGGCTTTGCCGTGACCTGGCAATAACTCAGCCATCCGGCTCATGGTCCAATCAAGAACCAGCCATTTATCAATAAATATAGCCCTTCGGCTCATGGCATACACGGTACTCCCACCGTCATCCTCCATATCTCATATAATCATCGTTGATCATCATTGATCATAACTTTTCCCCTTGCTTCACTCGCAAGTTACCACATCCCCTAGCTCCTTTCTCATTGCTAGGCATATCATAATGATTTAATACATAAGGGGTGAGATCGGAGGCTTAGAAGTATGAGATTTGGCTTTTAATACTCAAAAATCAACTTTGGGATTAAAACAGGGCCACGCGTACGCGTACTCCACGCGCACACGTGGATGGCCACAAAACTCATCGGCGCATACGCGCCATTCACGCGGACACGCGGATTGAAAAATAGATAACGACGCGTACGCGTCAGCCACGCGTACGCGTGGGTACACTTGCGCCCCAGACACAAGACTGGCACAACTCTGGCACAACTCTCGGGAAAATGGCTGGGCAATGGGTGCAGCGCATCGACGCGCACGCGCACACCATGCGCACGCGTGGATGGTGCCTTCTCGAAGAACGACGCGTACGCGCCAAGTGCGCCTACGCGTGGAGGGTCATTCTGCCAAAAATTTTCTAAGTTAAAAGCTGCAGAATTTACAGATTCAACCCCCAATCTTCCGACGGACATAACTCTCTCATTTTAAATCGTTTTTCACCCGTTCTTCAAACGACATGGACATCCCGGATCCAATTTCATTTCTAAACAGATTTGGCACAAAACAGAGATCCGTAGTCCAGGTTATGTCCCGTCAAAGTATGTCCAAAAACCATATTTTTCATACAAAACCACAAAGTGCCATTTTCAAAACAAGTCATTTTCAACTCTTTTCAAAATCAACCAAAAGATGCCAATTTTAACCCTTTTTGAAATCAATCAAAATATACCAAAATCAACATCAAGCCTCCTCAACTCATACATTAATACTTTCCCACGATTCACAGAACTGCCATATGACCATTTTTACCCATTTCAACAAATGGCGAAATTACAACACATTAACATGTCATGCATCCTTCCCCATCCCAATTTCCAACAATACTATTTCCAATCGGTCATCATTATACATAATCAATATCATACTCACTATCACGTGGTTTCACCCACAAATCAACCTTAATCATTCCTCAAGCATATATCACAACATACATATCTCTCATGCATCATCATATCCTCAAGGCATCGATAATCGTAATTACATATATGACCACATAATATATCTCAACCAAAACCAAACATACCTCATCTACATAATTTCACCCAAAATTACCAAATTCCACACTTCAACTCCTCAAACCTTATTATTCAATAACCAACCCAATCATTCATACATTCATTATTTAAAACTCATCCAATCACTTGTGTCATCATACAATGCACATATCAACTTACCTTCCTTACCTCTTCTCGGCCTCCGGCCCAAAATTCACGGCCTCCGGCCCAATTTCACAATTTAAAAGCATAAACCACAAATCAATACTCATTACCCCATACATTCAATTCTCAATACACCAAACATACAAGGCCACACAATTCTCAACCCAATCATTAATTCACATTACATACCACTATGCATATTAGCACCAACCATTTACACAATCCAAACTTAATCCTAGGGGCATCTAGCCTAGGAATTCTCATCACACCACACGGTACTTAAATGAAACTTAAACCGTACCTCTTGTAGCCAAATCAATTGAGCCTCTTCTTTGGGAGTCTCCACCAACCTTAGCTCCAAGCCTCACCAAAGCTCCTCAAGCAACACCAATCTCCCAATCGTGCACCAAAACCATCAAATGCACTAACATAACCAATATTACATACATACATCAACCTGGGGCTCATAAAGATGATAAATCACAAGGGTTTGAACACTTCTTACCTCAGCCCATATGAAGTAGGGATAGAACCCACTTAGAATCCATGTTGGAGTATCCCTAAACACCCAAAATCACAAGATTTCAACACTAACTTCCCAAAAACGTGTAACAGTGGGGAATTTCAAAACCTGGGCAGAGATGAATGGAATACTCACCACAAACTTAGATAGAATTGTAGAGGATGAGAAGAGCGACGCGTGGCCACAAACGGCTCGTCAATCGGAGCTCCGTAGCTCAAGTTATGGTGGTTTGAAGATCAAAGAGAGTTAGGTTTTCTCTCTTCTCTTCTCTCTCCCAATTTCAGCGCCCAACACCCCTTCTTTAGGGCAAAATGAGCTGAAATGATCATAACTAATGTTTATATATGTTGGGTCTTGGGCCCACTTAGCCCCAGTTCACTTATTTTTGTCCGTTGGCCCAATTTTGGACCAAAACCTTTAAGATTAGCGCTCTAAATCGCACTTCAAATATTTCTACCTCCCCTAATTATAATTCCTCATTTCTTAATCTTATTTACTCATAATCAATTTTCTCAGCTGCAGTACCAGACAGGTCTCAGCCGGTACTGTCGGTCAAAATTCCACTGCGCGCTTTTACGCAGAAAACTATGTCTTCCGACTCGGAAAAATTCACTGAATCCAAATATTATATTTAAATCATCAAATTCCAATCGCCAAATCTTCCAACCATATTCGCTCCTACTTAACTCATTATTTAATTAATTTCGGTTAGACCGGGTATTACATTTCGCATTCTTTTGGGTATGACAATTGTTGTTGCTTAACAAACAAGCATATTTGCGACTCTTGTATGAAATCTTGGTTTGTATTTCTGTTTGATTTCTGAATTTTGTTTCCACGTATTCCAAGAATTCTTTTCTTTAACTCACATCATGATATGTCTCAATATCCTCTTATAACCTGTTTTCTGTCTGCTGCTTGATTCCTTGCTTTGCACTTCTCTACTTTGCTTAATTGTTTGTATCCTGTGATTTCTATTTTCTCCAGGATGTCTGACAGAGGAAAGGAAAAAGCAAAGATTACCTCTCAGAAAAGGAAGAAATCTCAATCTTTCACTGAGTATGTGATTTCCAGTTATGCCAAGATATATCTATTTGAGAAGGATAAAGCAGATCAGCAACTTCCTCCGACCGAAGCAGCAAGATTCCCTAACTTGTACTGTGAGCTTCGTTTCCCACTTTTTCAAAAGTGGCATCTCAACTTAGAGAAGAAGCTGGACATTCCTGCTGATTTGAGGCGATCTATTGAGCTTCGAATTGAGAGGGTGGGCTTATCTTTTGTGGATAGGGAGTTACCTCGGGTGAACGAGTTGTGGGTCCGTGAATTTTACTGTAATTTCTATAGACTGACCCTTGACTTAGTTCACTTGATAGGAGGACAGATTTTGATTACAGAGGTGGATATTGTGCAGGCACTCCATTGGCAGCCCAAGGTTAGTAAGAAAGACGCTTTTCAAAGGGCTGAAGAGGAGATGCATTGCCTGACTTATGATTATGATGCCTTGTGGAGTATTATTGCATAGTCGGACGCTCCTTAGGTTATGGATGCCAATAAAACAAAATCCAAGGGGATGATGTTTGGCTACTTGACATGGGAGGCTAAGACATGGCAGTAGATTCTTGCTCACTATGTCATGCCGACCACACATTTTACTGAGATCCCGCTGGACATGCTCGCCTTGATTGGGTGTATCATGGAGGGGAAGGAGCTGTACTTTCCCCGACTCATCAGGAAATTTATGTGGCAAGCTCATGTCAGAGGCAAACTCCCATTCCCTACTTTGGTCACAGAGATGGCTCAGGAAGCTGGAGTTCCATGGCTGCAAGATGATGAGTCACCACCCCCGGTCCACGGAAAAGAAAGGACTATTCTGTGGGGGACGTGGGTGAATGACAGACCGCAAGTCTCGCGTAGAGCTTGAGCTTCAGCAGCAGTGACTACTAGGCCATCTTCCTCTTCTTCAGCAGCACCTGGATCAACAGCACCACCAATAGCACCACCACCACCAGCACCCTAGTCGACATACTGACTTGTGTAGCACCTCATTGGGCTCATGGAGCAGAGCAAGCATCACAACAAGCGGAGCCAACAGAGGCACCTACCCAGACCCAAGTTCCCACAGAGCCACAGCCACAGGCGAAGCCAGCAGTAGACGTCGACCCACCTACCCAGTCTCAGCCATAGCATCGAGGACGATGCTTCATTCTATGTGTGGGGAGGTCGCCGTCGTCGACGTCAGCGGGATTTTATATCTTGGGCGACCATTTTCAGACTCTTGTTTTATTTAGCTTTATTCTATCTATTTTTAGTATTTTCACATTTTACTTTATTGCAATTTTTGGGATTATTGTATATACTAGCTATTTTAAATACATCTGTTTTAATTTGTTGTATTTGGCATCTTTTGTTTGTATATATTTTCAGATTTCTAGCTTGATTTGCACTTTTAATCGGTAGTGTGTGTGTGTGTGTATATATATATATAGTTAATTTAGCTCATTGGTTGTGATTGGAAAATATGGATTATTGAGCTTAGTTTACCCTTTTTGCATATGAGAATTTGGTTTGATTGAAAAAGGGAATTAAACTAAGGAATTTTTACTTTTCTCAATCACAATAGCGCATTTAGGATACGTATAATAAGCTCAATCAAAACAATGAAATTCTCCAAGGAATTCATCTATAGGGCACCACCCCAATTGATTAAAAATTTGTGTGTTGAACTTGCTTGAATCATACATATTGTGGATCATGTTTTGAGCTAAGACCACAAGCATGTGAGATTTGAGCCTAATGGTATGGTTACATTATATAACCACTTATTTTCATTCTTGTGTGTGATTATTCTCTTCCTATGATTGTGATCCTTGATTTGTTTAATTCTTTATATCCATTATTCCATGTATACATGCACTTATATGATTGAGGCCATTATTTCATAAAGCGAAAAACAATTTACCTCCCATTGTTAACCAATTTTGAGCCTATGCTTAACCCAATTATTCTTTATTCTAGCACATTACAAGCCTAAAGCGAAAAACAATAAATGACCCTTGTTTGGATCTTTGATTAGCTTAGGCTAGTGAGAGTGTTTATTATTCAAGTTTGGCGAAAGTGGGGAACATTGGGTTGGGATAAAAGGGTGTGTTGTATTTCTATATTTGAAAATTGGGTGCATACTCATGCATTGAATATTAAACCATGTGCATTGATGTTCTTGTATATATTAAAAAAAAGAAGAAGATAAAAAGAAAGAAAAAGAAAAGCAATAAAAAAAGGATAAAATGTCCCAAGGTAAAGTTCAATAACAATCAATGTATATGTGTTGTGAAGTGAAAAGAAAATGCATGAGTGTGTGAAAAAGTGATG
Organism: Arachis hypogaea; assembly: GCF_003086295.3. NCBI lineage: Eukaryota > Viridiplantae > Streptophyta > Magnoliopsida > Fabales > Fabaceae > Arachis > Arachis hypogaea. The sequence goes on along the minus strand of NC_092044.1, from coordinate 29,641,919 downwards.
ATTATGGGTAGTTGGGTTCGCTTAGAATAGTATAGGGTGTTATATAGGTTAGGTGGGAAGCTTAGGTTAATCAAAGATTCAAATTCTAGTCCACTTGACCATATACAACCCTACCTTGACCCTAGCCCCACTACAACCTTATGGAAAGACCTCATGATAATTGTATGCATGTGATGAGCGGATAATTTATACGCTTTTTGGCATTGTTTTTAGTATGTTTTTAGTATATTTTAGTTAGTTTTTAGTATATTTTTATTAGTTTTTAGTTAAAATTCACTTTTCTAGACTTTACTATGAGTTTGTGTGTTTTTCTATGATTTCAGGTATTTTCTGGCTGAAATTGAGGGTCCTGAGCAAAAATCTGATTCAGAGACTGAAAAGGACTGCAGATGCTGTTGGATTCTGACCTCCCTGCACTCGAAGTGCATTTTCTGGAGCTACAGAATCCCAATTGGCGCGCTCTCAACGGCGTTGGAAAGTAGACATCCTGGGCTTTCCAGCAATGTATAATAGTCCATACTTTGCCCGAGATTTGATGTCCCAAACCGGCGTGGCAAATCAGCATCAGAATTTCCAGCGTTTAACGCTGGAACTGGCATAAAACTTGGAGTTAAACGCCCAAACTGGCATGAAAGCTGGCGTTTAACTCCAGAAAAAGTCTCTACAAATGAAAGCTTCAATGCTCAGCCCAAGCACACACTAAGTGGACCCAGAAGTAGATTTTTATGTCATTTACTCATTTCTGTATACCCTAGGTTACTAGTTCACTATTAATAGGATCTTTTGACATTGTATTTGTACCTCATGACACTTTACACGTTTCTTTGTGTACTTCCTACGGCATGAGTCTCTAAACCCCATGGTTGGGGGTGAGGAGCTCTGCTGTGTCTTGATGGATTAATGCAATTACTACTGTTTTTCATTCAATTATGCTTCCTTCCATTCTAAGATATTACTTGTTCTTAAACTGGATGAATGTGATTATCCGTGACACTCATCATCATTCTCAACTATGAACGTGTGCCTGACAACCACCTCCGTTCTACCTTAGATTAAGTAGATATCTCTTGGATTCTTTAATCAGAATCTTCGTGGTATAAGCTAGAACTGATGGCGGCATTCAAGAGAATCCGGAAGGTCTAAACCTTGTCTGTGGTATTCTGAGTAGGATTCAATGATTGAATGACTGTGACGAGCTTCAAACTCCTGAGGGCGGGGCGTTAGTGACAGACGTAAAAGAATCACTGGATTCTATTCCGGCCTGATTGAGAACCAACAGATGGATAGCCATGCCGTGACAGGGTGCGTTGAACATTTCCACTGAGAGGATGGGAGGTAGCCACTGACAACGGTGAAACCCTTGCATACAGCTTGCCATGGAAGGAGCCTTGCGTGCTTGAAGAAGAAGACAGTAGGAAAGCAGAGATTCAGAAGATGGAGCATCTCCAAAACCTCAACCTGTTCCCCATTACTGCAGAACAAGTACTTATTTTATGCTCTTTTACTTTTCACAATCAACCTTGATAATTATCGATATCCTGACTAAGATTTACAAGATAACTATAGTTTGCTTCAAGCCGACAATCTCCGTGGGATCGACCCTTACTCACGTAAGGTATTACTTGGACGACCCAGTGCACTTGCTGGTTAGTTGTGCGGGTTTGCAAAGTGTGATTGCAATTTCGTGCACCAAGTTTTTGGCGCCGTTGCCGGGGATTGTTCGAGTTTGGACAACTGACGGCTTATCTCGTTGCTTAGATTAGGACTGTTTTATTTTCGTTGGTTTAGAGTCTTTTAGTTGAGTTTAGTTTCATATTTTAAGTTTGGTGTCAATTGCATGCTTTTGTTTTTCTTTTAATTTTCGAATTTGCATGTCTTTAGTCCCTTTTTGATCCGTAAAAATTCTAAGTTTGGTGTCCTCTTTGTGTTTTTCCTTTAAAATTTTCGAAAATTTGTGTTTGATTTTCTAAAAATTTTAAGTTTGGTGTCATTTTGTTGTTTTTCTCTTTCCTCATTTCAAAAATCAAATCTTTTTCATAAAATTTTTTCAATCATATCTTTCTAATTGCTTATCTCAAAATCTTTTTAATTAACTAATTGATTCAGTTTTCAATTTGCTTTGATCTTATTTTCTTTTAATTTTCAAATTTTTATTTTATTTTCCTTTTGTTTTTATTTTATTTTTCGGTTAATTCAAAAAAAATATATATATTTTTATCTATTTGCAATCCATATCATTTCCCTTTATCCATTATGGACCTAAGTGGGATTGATCAGTCCAGAAGGACTCTGGGGTCATATGCTAACCCCATTACAGCTGCATATGGGAGTAGTATCTGTACACCTCCCATCAAAGCAAGCAGCTTTGAGCTAAACCCTCAACTCATTATCATAGTGCAGCAAAATTGCCAGTATTCCGGTCTTCCTCAGGAAGAGCCTACTGAGTTTCTGGCACAGTTCTTACAAATTGCTGACACAGTACGTGATAAAGAGGTGGATCAGGATGTCTACAGACTATTACTGTTTCCATTTGCTGTAAAAGATCAAGCTAAGAGGTGGTTGAATAACCAACCTACAGTAAGCATAAAGACATGGAAACAGTTATCAGACAAATTCCTGAATCACTTTTACCCTCCAAAGAGGATGACACAGTTAAGGCTGGACATCCAAGGCTTTAAACAAGAGGATAATGAATCCTTTTATAATTCCTGGGAGAGGTATAGAGGTATGCTAAGAAAATGCCCCTCTGAAATGTTTTCAGAGTGGGTACAGTTAGACATCTTCTACTATGGGCTTACAGAAAAAGCTCAGATGTCTTTAGACCACTCAGCTGGTGGATCTATACACATGAGGAAGACAATTGAGGAGGCTCAAGAGCTTATAGAAACTGTTGCTAGAAATCAGTATTTGTACTCTAGCAATGAGTTCTCCCCAAAAGAGGAAGTCATGGCAGTAGCCACTGATCCCAATCCTCAAGAACAGATGATTGAGCTTAATCAACAATTGCTCCTGATGACAAAACAGTTAGCAGAATTTAAAGAGATGCTCCACGAAACTAAAGTTGCTAACAAGAATATAGAACTGCAGTTGAATCAAGCAAAACAACAAATATCTAAACAGATAACAGAAGAATGTCAAGCAGTTCAACTGAGGAGTGGGAAGACATTGAATAACACTGCTCAAAAGAGCAAAAAGCCAAATGAGGAACAATTGACAGAGGATAACCAAACCACTGTTCAAAATCCCTCTGAGGACAGTAAGAGCCCAGAGAGGAACACTTTTGGCGTTCAAACGCCAGAAAAGGGGGGAAAGCTGGCGTTAAACGCCCATTCCCTGCCCAGTTCTGGCGTTCAAACGCCAGAAAAGGGAGAGAAGTTGGCGTTAAATGCCCAATCTTCACCCAATTCTGGCATTCAGACGCCAAGAGAGGATCAGACACCTGAGAGTGCTGACAGTAATCCCTCTAAAAAGGCTTCTTCAACCACTGCTGTAAGGAATAAACCTACAGAATCTAAGGTTGAAGAATATAAAGCCAAGATGCCTTATCCTCAGAAACTCCGCCAAGCGGAACAGGATAAGCAATTTGCCCGCTTTGCAGACTATCTAAGGACTCTTGAAATAAAGATTCCGTTTGCAGAGGCACTTGAGCAAATACCTTCTTATGCTAAGTTCATGAAAGAAATCTTAAGTCATAAGAAGGATTGGAGAGAAACTGAAAAAGTATTTCTCACTGAAGAATGCAGTGCAGTCATCTTGAAAAGCTTACCAGAAAAGCTTCAAGATCCAGGGAGCTTTATGATACCATGCACATTAGAAGGCGCTTGCACTAAGACAGCCTTATGTGATCTTGGAGCAAGTATCAATCTAATACCTGCATCCACTATCAGAAAGCTTGGGTTGACTGAAGAAGTCAAACTAACCCGGATATGCCTCCAACTTGCTGATGGCTCCATTAAACATCCATCAAGCATAATAGAGGACATGATTGTCAAGGTTGGGCCATTTGCCTTTCCAACTGACTTTGTGGTGCTGGAAATGGAGGAGCACAAGAATGCAACTCTCATTCTAGGAAGACCTTTCCTAGCAACTGGACGAACTCTTATTGATGTACAAAAAGGGGAAGTAACCCTGAGAGTCAATGAGGATGAGTTCAAGTTGAATGCTGTAAAAGCTATGCAGCATCCAGACACACCAAATGACTGCATGGGCGCTGACATTATTGACTCTCTGGTAGAAGAGATCAATATGACTGAAAGCCTAGAATTAGAGCTTGAGGACATCTTCAAGGATGCTCAACCTGATCAAGAAGAACCAGAGGAAACAAAGGAATTTTCAAAAATTCCTCAGGGGGAGGATAAGCCTCCCAAACCTGAACTCAAACCACTACCACCATCCCTGAAGTATGCATTTCTGAGAGAGGGTGACACTTTTCCAGTGATTATAAGCTCTGCTTTAAATCCACAGGAAGAGGAAGCACTGATTCAAGTGCTAAGGACACACAAGACAGCTCTTGGGTGGTCCATAAGTGATCTTAAGGGCATTAGCCCAGCTAGATGCATGCACAAGATCCTGTTGGAGGATAATGCCAAACCAGTGGTCCAACCACAGAGGAGGCTAAATCCAGCCATGAAGGAGGTGGTGCAGAAAGAGGTCACTAAATTACTAGAGGCTGGGATTATTTATCTTATTTCTAATAGCCCCTGGGTGAGCCCTGTACAAGTTGTCCCCAAAAAGGGAGGCATGACAGTGGTTCATAATGAAAAAAATGAACTGGTTCCTACAAGAACAGTCACAGGGTGGCGTATGTGTATTGATTACAGAAGGCTCAATACAGCCACCAGAAAGGATCATTTTCCTTTACCATTCATAGACCAAATGCTAGAAAGACTAGCTGGTCATGATTATTACTGCTTTCTGGATGGCTATTCAGGTTACAACCAAATTACAATAGACCCTCAGGACCAAGAGAAAACAGCATTTACTTGCCCTTCTGGCGTGTTTGCCTACAGGAGGATGCCTTTTGGTCTGTGTAATGCTCCTGCAACCTTTCAGAGATGCATGTTATCCATCTTCTCTGATATGGTGAAGAAATTCCTGGAAGTCTTCATGGATGACTTCTCAGTATATGGAGACTCATTCAGCTCCTGTCTTAACCACCTAGCACTTGTCCTGAAAAGGTGCTAAGAGACTAACCTGGTTTTAAACTGGGAGAAATGTCACTTTATGGTGACTAAAGGAATTGTCCTTGGACACAAAATTTCAAGCAGGGGAATAGAGGTGGATAAGGCAAAGGTAGAGGTAATTGAAAAATTACCACCACCTGCCAATGTTAAGGCAATCAGAAGCTTTCTGGGGCATGTAGGATTCTACAGAAGGTTTATAAAGGATTTTTCGAAAATTACAAAACCTTTGAGTAACCTGCTAGCTGCTGACACACCATTTGTGTTTGACACACAGTGTCTGCATGCATTTGAGACCCTGAAAGCTAAGCTGGTCACAGCACCAGTCATCTCTGCACCCGATTGGACATTGCCATTTGAACTAATGTGTGATGCCAGTGACCATGCCATTGGTGCAGTGTTGGGACAGAGGCATAACAAGCTTCTGCACGTCATTTATTATGCCAGCCGTGTTCTAAATGATGCACAGAAGAATTACACAACCACAGAAAAAGAGTTACTTGCACTGGTCTATGCCATTGACAAGTTTAGATCCTATCTAGTGGGATCCAAAGTGGTTGTGTACACTGACTATGCTGCTCTTAAATACTTACTCACAAAACAGGATTCAAAACCCAGGCTAATACGATGGGTGTTGCTTCTGCAAGAGTTTGATATAGAAATAAGAGACAGAAAAGGGACAGAGAACCAGGTAGCTGATCATCTGTCCCGAATAGAACCAGTAGCTGGGGCGTCCCTTCCTTCTACTGAGATTTCTGAGACTTTTCCAGATGGGCAACTCTTTGCCATTCAGGAAGCTCCATGGTTTGCAGATATTGCAAACTATAAAGCTGTGAGGTTCATACCCCAGGAGTACAACAGAGTGCAAAGAAAGAAATTAATTTCAGATGCCAAGTACTACCTATGGGATGAGCCATATCTCTTTAAGAGATGTGCAGACGGAATGATCCGCAGATGTGTACCCAGAGAAGAAGCACAGAGGATCCTATGGCACTGCCATGGATCACAGTATGGAGGACATTTTGGAAGTGAGCGAACAGCCACTAAAGTCCTCCAATGTGGCTTCTACTGGCCTACTCTCTATAAAGATGCCCGAGAGTTTGTGCGTAACTGTGACAGTTGCCAAAGAGCTGGTAACTTGCCTCACGGATATGCCATGCCTCAACAACGGATATTAGAGATAGAATTGTTTGATGTATGGGGAATTGACTTCATGGGTCCATTCCCACCATCATACTCAAACACTTACATTCTGGTAGCAATGGACTATGTATCTAAGTGGGTAGAAGCAATTGCTACACCCACTAATGATACCAAGATCGTGCTGAAATTCCTCCAGAAACACATCTTCAGCAGATTTGGTGTTCCCAGAATACTAATCAGTGACGGGGGTACTCATTTCTGCAATAGACAGCTATACTCTGCTATGGTCAGATATGGAATTAGCCACAAAGTGGCAACTCCGTATCATCCACAGACAAATGGGCAAGCTGAAGTCTCTAACAGAGAGCTAAAAAGAATCCTAGAACGGACTGTGATAGCCCGAAGAAAGGATTGGGCAAAGAGTTTGGATGATGCTCTGTGGGCATACAAAACTGCATTCAAGACTCCAATAGGAACCTCTCCATACCAACTGGTGTATGGGAAGGCCTGTCATCTGCCCGTGGAACTGGAACATAAAGCCTACTGGGCAACCAGGTTCCTAAACATGGATGCTCAATTAGCTGGTGAAAAAAGATTGCTCCAGCTAAATGAGCTAGAGGAATTCAGACTCAATGCCTTTGAAAATGCAAAAATTTATAAGGAAAAGGCAAAGAAGTGGCATGACAAGAAGTTGTCATTCAGAGTCTTTGAGCCAAGACAAAAAGTTCTGCTCTTCAACTCTAGGCTCAGATTGTTTCCAGGAAAACTTAAGTCTCGGTGGAGGGGTCCGTATGTGATTACAGGAGTGTCACCATATGGATATGTTGAGCTTCAGGATATTGATTCTGACAAAAAGTTCATTGTTAATGGACAGAGAATCAAGCATTATCTTGAAAGCAATATTGAGCAGGAATGCTCAAAACTGAGGCTGGAATGATCCTCGGTAAAGGTCCAGCTAAAGACAATAAAGAAGCGCTTGCTGGGAGGCAACCCAGTCATTAGCAGGTTCTATGTTTTGTTTCTACAGAGGCAAGTATCAAAAATGAAGGAAATTCACAGAGTTACAGAAGGATTTGGTGCAAAAAGCAGAGAAACAGAGCTTACTAGCGAAAAAACGCCAGTAAGGGGCATTTTGGGCGTTAAACGCCAGAATGGGCACCATTCTGGGTGTTTAACGCCAGTAAAGGTGCCATTTTGGGCGTTAAACGCCAGAATGGGCACCATTCTGGGCGTTTAACGCCAGGTGTGCAGCATCCTGGGCGTTTAGCAAAACGCCCAGTGATAAAGGGAATCCTGGCGTTTAACGCCAGCCAGGGCACCTGGCTGGGCGTTAAACGCCCACATTGGCTAACAAATGGGTGTTAAACGCCAGAATGGATACCATTCTGGGCGTTTAACGCTAGAAAGGTGGGGGACCAAGATTTTGCTTTCCAATCAAATTTTTTTTCAAACTTTCCTTTTTTGACCCATACTTTTCTACATAAACACATTTCAACCTTTCATCATTCACCTTCAAATCTTCAAAAATCAAAATCATTCTTCAAATCTCTCAAATCAATCCCAAATCTTGTTCAAAAACTCACCAATCTCTCAAAATCTCTTCACATCTTCTCAAATCTCCTTCTAATTTTTCGAAATCTCTTCTTCCCCCCTTATATATAGACGTTCGGCCTCACTATTCCCCACACCATTCGAATTTGCTCTTCTCCTCTCTCTCCTCCTTCCTTTCTTTTGCTTGAGGACAAGCAAACCTCTAAGTTTGGTGTGCTTTTCCGTGATCACTGAGCCAAGATTCATCAAGATCATGGCTCCTAAGGGAAAACAAACCAATTTAAGAGGAAAGAAAGAGAATAATCCAAAGAATCTTTGAAATCAAGAGAAGTTCTTAACCAAAGAACATGAAGACCATTATCACAACATAATGGGTCTGAGGTCAGTGATCCCGGAAGTTAAATTTGATCTGAAAGAAGATGAATATCCGGGGATCCAAGAGCAAATTCGAAACAGAGGATGGGAAATTCTAACCAATCCTGAGATAAAGGTTGGAAGAAATATGGTTCAGGAATTCTACTCAAATCTGTGGCTAACAGATAAGCAGAGAATGACTGGAACTGCCTACCATACCTACAGAACCATGGTCAGAGGGAAAGTTATGTACTTCTATCTGGACAAAATAAGAGAAATCTTCAAATTGCCTCAACTGCAGGATGATCCTGATTCCTTTAATAGGAGAATGGTGAGAGCAGATAAAGGGTTGGATCAAGTTCTAGAGGACATATGCCTCCCTGGAACTAAGTGGATAACCAATTCAAAGGGTGTCCCAAACCAACTCAAGAGGGGAGACCTCAAACCAATTGCAAGAGGTTGGCTAGACTTTATTGGGCGTTCCATACTGCCCACTAGCAACCATTCTGAGGTCACTATCAAGAGAGCAGTGATAATTCATTGCATTATGCTTGGAAAAGAAGTGGAGGTTCATCATGTGATTGCTTGTGAGATCTACACAATTGCAAATAAGAATTCCACTGAAGCCAAATTGGCTTACCCAAGCTTGATCTCCTTGCTCTGTAAAGAGGCTGGGGTAAAGATGGGAGTAGATGAATTCATACCCATTGAACATCCAATCACCAAGAAGTCAATGGAAGGACAAGTGCAAGACAACTCTATCAAAAGGAGGGCGCAGGAGTTCCTCCCTGAATTTCCTGAAATTGGCTACTGGGCCAGCCTAGAAGCATCTATCACCAAGTTGCAAGAAACTATGGAGCAACTTAAGGAAGAACAGCAGAATCAGAACTGCATGCTCTGCAAATTGCTGAAGGAACAAGAGAAGCAGGGGCGTGAACTTCAAGAACTGAAACGCCAAAAATTCTCCCCTCAATTTGAGGGAGCATCCACTTCTCAAAATCAAGGTTCTTGAGTCCTAACTCTGTGAAAACCTCTATCATTAGGAGCCTATTTAATTTTTTTTGTTTTTTGTTTTCTATTTTAGTATCATCTTATATCTATTTTTGAGTCTTGTTCTTAATTCATAATTAATAAAATTTAAAATTCATGTCTTAAAGCTATGAATATCCTATGAGTCCATCACCTCTCTTAAATGAAAAGTGCTTTAATCACAAAAGAACAAGAAGTACAGGATTTCGAATTCATCTTTGAAACTAGTTGAATTAGTTTGATGTGGTGACAATACTCTTTGTTTTCCGAATGAATGATTGAACAGTGCATATGTCTTTTGAATTTGTTGTTTTGAGAATGTTAAAATTGTTGGCTCTTGAAAGAATGAGGGAAAAAGAGAACTGTTATTGAGGATCTGAAAAATCATCAAATTGATTCTTGAAGCAAGAAAAAGCAGTGATTCAAAAATAAAAAAAGAAGAAAAGAAAGAAATAAAGTTGTGATCCAAGGCAAAAAAAGAGTGTCCTTAAGAACCCTGGACACCTCTAATTGGGGACTCTAGCAAAGCTGGGTCACAATCTGAAAAGGTTCACCCAAGTATGTGTCTGTGGCATGTATGTATCCGGTGGTAATACTGGAAGACAGAGTGCTTTGGGCCACAGCCAAGACTCATACACTAGCTATGTTCAAGAATCATTATACTTAACTAGGAGAATCAATAACACTATCTGAGTTCTGAGTTACTATAGATGCCAATCATTCTGAACTTCAAGGGATGAAGTGAGATGCCAAAACTGTTCGGAAGCAAAAAGCTACTAGTCCCGCTCATCTAATTGGAGCTAAGTTTCCTTGATATTTTGAAGTCTATAGTATATTCTCTTCTTTTTATCCTACTTTGATTTTCAGTTGCTTGGGGACAAGCAACAATTTAAGTTTGGTGTTGTGATGAGCGGATAATTTATACGCTTTTTGGCATTGTTTTTATTATGTTTTTAGTATCTTTTAGTTAGTTTTTAGTATATTTTTATTAGTTTTTAGTTAAAATTCACTTTTCTGGACTTTACTATGAGTTTGTGTGTTTTTCTATGATTTCAGGTATTTTCTGGCTGAAATTGAGGGTCCTGAGCAAAAATCTGATTCAGAGACTGAAAAGGACTGCAGATGCTGTTGGATTCTGACCTCCCTGCACTCGAAGTGGATTTTCTCGAGCTACAGAGGCCCAATTGGCGCGCTCTCAACGGCGTTGGAAAGTAGACATCCTGGGCTTTCCAGCAATGTATAATAGTCTATACTTTGCCCGAGATTTGATGGCCCAAACCGGCGTGGAAAATCAGCATCAGAATTTCCAGCGTTTAACGCTGGAACTGGCATAAAACTTGGAGTTAAACGCCCAAACTGGCATGAAAGCTGGCGTTTAACTCCAGAAAAAGTATCTACAAATGAAAGCTTCAATGCTCAGCCCAAGCACACACTAAGTGGACCCAAAAGTGGATTTTTATGTCATTTACTCATTTCTGTATACCCTAGGTTACTAGTTCACTATTAATAGGATCTTTTGACATTGTATTTGTACCTCATGACACTTTACACGTTTCTTTGTGTACTTCCTACGGCATGAGTCTCTAAACCCCATGGTTGGGGGTGAGGAGCTCTGCTGTGTCTTGATGGATTAATGCAATTACTACTGTTTTTCATTCAATTATGCTTGCTTCCATTCTAAGATATTACTTGTTCTTAAACTGGATGAATGTGATGATCTGTGACACTCATCATCATTCTCAACTATGAACGTGTGCCTGACAACCACCTCCGTTCTACCTTAGATTAAGTAGATATCTCTTGGATTCTTTAATCAGAATCTTCGTGGTATAAGCTAGAACTGATGGCGGCATTCAAGAGAATCCGGAAGGTCTAAACCTTGTCTGTGGTATTCTGAGTAGGATTCAATGATTGAATGACTGTGACGAGCTTCAAACTCCTGAGGGCGGGGTGTTAGTGACAGACGCAAAAGAATCACTGGATTCTATTCCGGCCTGATTGAGAACCGACAGATGGATAGCCGTGCCATGACAGGGTGCGTTGAACATTTCCACTGAGAGGATGGGAGGTAGCCACTTACAACGGTGAAACCCTTGCATACAGCTTGCCATGGAAGGAGCCTTGCGTGCTTGAAGAAGAAGACAGTAGGAAAGCAGAGATTCAGAAGATGGAGCATCTCCAAAACCTTAACCTGTTCCCCATTACTGCAGAACAAGTACTTATTTTATGCTCTTTTACTTTTCACAATCAACCTTGATAATTATCGATATCCTGACTAAGATTTACAAGATAACCATAGTTTGCTTCAAGCCGACAATCTCCGTGGGATCGACCCTTACTCACGTAAGGTATTACTTGGACGACCCAGTGCACTTGCTGGTTAGTTGTGCGGGTCTGCAAAGTGTGATTGCAATTTCGTGCACCAGCATGCATGAAATAATTGTTGATAGTTAGATGAAAACAAATCTTGGAAAGCATGATTAGGGGAGAATTGAGTGAATCAACCCCAAACACTTGAGTGACTAGAGCGGATACACATCCGGTGAAGGTTCAATTGCTCAATTACATGTTTTCACCATGATCATTCCTTTTCTTACAAGTTTGCAAATCTTTTTGATAATTCAATACAATTGTGGGTTTGATTTGATTTCTATTGCTTTAGCCCTTATGCTTATATATATGTGTTCTTGGAAGTTAATTTGTTTTGACCAAGTAATTGCATTCACATAGATAGTTGCATATAGTTTATTTGCATTGAATAAATGATGATACCCTTTATCTCTTTCTTGGTTTAGCATGAGGACATACTATTGTTTAAGTGTGGGGAGGTTGATAAACCCCATTTTTAGGATTTATCTTGTGTTGAATTTAGAGGGTTTTGTCAACTTTTCTCACATTTATTCAATAAGATAGCATGGTTTTGTAATTCTCCCTTGAATTATGTTTAAGGGTGAAAACATGCTTTTTAGGCCTTTAATTTGCTAGTTTAAATTCACCTTTGATTCCACTATACACCTTGATGTGTTTGTTAGTGAATTCAGGTTGAAAGGGCTAGAAATGGATCAAAGGAGTGAAGAGAAAAGCATGCAAAGTAGAGAACTCATGGAAAAGCAAGGATTTAGAGAACACTCATCGATGCACATGCGTGCACTACGTGTACGCGTGGATAGTAAAATGTCAACGACGCGTACGTGTGACCCATGCGTACACGTCGATGCTTGCATGTGACTTCATTAAAGTGAAAATGCTGAGGGCGATCTCTGAGCTTCCCAGGCCTAATTCCAATGGATTCCATAGACTATTTCATGCAGAATTGAAAATTGGACAAAGGGGGGAGCACTTAGTGTAGTTAGGATGAGCCTTTAGTTAGTTTTCTAGAGAGAGAAGCTCGCTCTTCTCTCTAGAATTAGGTTAGGATTAGGTTAATCTCTTTTAGATCTAGGTTTAATTTCATATTTTTATCTTGTTTTCTTTACAATTCCTTGTCGTAGTGCCTTGATTTTTCTTTCTCCTCTTGTTGATTTCTCATTTTGGGTATGTTTATGTTATGAACACTCTTGTCAATTTCAATTTCCTTTAATGCAATTTGAGGTATTTCATGTTAATTTTTCTTTCTTTAATTGTTAGTGTTGATTACTTGTATTGAGTAGTAGTAGATTTTATTAATTCTTGCATTTTACTATGCTTTTCCCTTTTATGCCTTCTAAGTATTTGACAAAATGCTTGGAAGGATGTTAGAGTAGATCTTTATGTTCTTAGCTTGGAAAGGTAACTTAGGGACCCTTGAGTTACTAATGTCCAAGTGATTGATAATTGGGATCCATTGACACTAGCTCTCACTAAATCAATTAGTGAAATTGTTAGAACTTATGGACTAGGATTGATGAAGCTTATTTGACTTTCCTTCACTTGTTAGAGTATGACTTAATGGGATCGATCCTTGCAATTATCATATTGTGGTTAGTAATAAGGATAGAGATCCTTAACCATCAACCCTTACCAAAATCTTTTTATCATTTTAGTTTCATTTACTTTCTTGTCATTTACTTTTCTTGTCCTTTATTCAAAACCCCAAAACACACGACCCGTAACCAATAATTGAGCACACTTCCCTGCAATTCCTTGAGAGATGACCCGAGGTTTACTTAATGGGATCGATCCTTGCAATTATCATATTGTGGTTAGTAATAAGGATAGAGATCCTTAACCATCAACCCTTACCAAGACCTTTTTATCATTTAAGTTTCATTTACTTTCTTGTCATTTACTTTTCTTGTCCTTTATTCAAAACCCCAAAACACACAACCCATAACCAATAGTTGAGCACATTTCCCTACAATTCCTTGAGAGACGACCCGAGGATTAAATACTTCGGTTTGTTTTTATTAGGGTTTGTACGTGTGACAAACAAAATTTTTTATTGAGGAATTGTTTGTTGGTTTAGAACTATACTTGCAACGAGATTTCAATTGAGAAAATCTTTACCGACACAACAATTTTCCCTTCGTCAGCGACCGATTTAGCTACCGATACTCTTTGATGAAGGTTGGGTGGCCTTGTTAACAAATCGGTCGCTAACGTTTAGCAACCAAAGTTGGTCACTATTTTATGATTAGCGACCATGGTTTTAGTGACCACCCAAATCGGTCGCTAAATCGGTCGCTATTCCGGTAATTTCTTGTAGTGTAAATAATTCTTTCATCAAATTTTGTTTATCAAACTTTTCATTTCCTTTTAAATCAAATTCAAATGTTAAAATTGCTTGTTTTTTCATAGTCAATTAATACAATTATCTTATAATGACATGCTATTTTGATTTTCAAGATAATTCATAATATCATAAATATAACTTCAAAATAATAAAAATAAAATTTAGTATTATCTTTTTAAAAATTTCTTTTATTCTTTAAAGATATCTTACATAAAGTTCATAAATATGACTATTTATCTTCAGTAGAGAGATTCTATTTTATTATTTCTATAAGGAAAATTCTTTTAAGGAAATTCTTGGTTCAAACTACAGAATAATTTTTAAGAAAATTTTTGTTTCAAACTACAAAATCATTTTTAAGGGAATTCTCGGTTCAAACTATAGAATTGTCTCGACAACTTCCTCCATGATTCTCCAAACTTTTGAGTACTCTCTGCCTCCTGTTATTTTATTTTGTTCTGATATCTTTAAATATTGACTATGGGCTTATTTATAGTAATTAGGTCTAATTGACAAATCTCATCCTTACCCATCTATTATTAATCTTAGGACGTCATTGCCTATGTCATTTTTCATTAATTTCATCGTCTATATTATTGGTGCTATATGACCTAAGTACTTACATCATGCTAAAATAATATTGAGTGAGGCTATCGGACTCTCTGTCCTATTCTTTTTGCATATGGGTGGACTTTTCTTTTTTTATTGCTTTCTTCAGACATTTCAGTGACACATACCTGTAACACCCTATCACACAAAACTTTACTCGTAAATCGTAAAATAGAGGTGGTGAGGCGCTACAACCTCTAAAAACAAAATAAGTATATAGATATAAAGGATAATTTAACTAAGAGCCATGAAAACAAAGGTAAACAAAATGAAAATATAGCATCGCTCATGAATATGTTCAAAAAAGAAGTGTCACCAAACAAAGATGAAAGAGATATAATTTGTATATAACATAGGTTTTAAAAGAGATACATGTAAAGCTCTAGTCTCAACCTGCGAAGTCAAGGCTAGCCAGAATACACATACACACACACACACACACACACACAGCCCCAAAAGTACAACAAAAGTGTAAATGTAAATCCTGTTTCTCCATAATCAGCCTCTAAGAGGGATATGGAACTTAAAATATAGAAGTGGAGAACAAATACAGCTAAATGAAAAATGCACAAGTTCCAAAAGTAAATCTTCGCTTCCCAAAGAGAAATCAACACGTTCATTGAGGAATTTCACGCCCTGCATATGATAAATAAAGGATTCCCAACACGGGTGGGAACATCATCCTTTTGGGTTCTCAGTAGGGTAACAGTTCTAAATAGAGATAATCTAAAACTACCCAAACCCATTAGGCAATTCTATACTCCAATCAACCTAAAGTTCAAGCCTAGATTCCTTTCTAAACCCAAACAGGATAATCCGAAACTAAATCTCAGCTAATAAATGGTCTCAAACTCCTAATTCCTCTCAATACAAGTGATAAACCACTATTTCATGTTTTATCTTATGCTCAATTGAGTGGTTTTTATCAACTCTTTACCCACTTATTCATATGATTTGCATGGCTTTACAACTCCTTCCTAGTCTTGATCTATGGTTGAACACTTGCTTCCTAGAGTCTTAATTTGTGTATTTTAATCATCTCTTATTACCATTCGATGCTGTGATATGTACGTTAAGTATTTTCAGAGATTACAAGGTAGGAATGGCTTAGAAGATGGAAAGGAAGCATGCAAAAGTGGAAGGAATACAAGAAACTGAAGGAACTGCTAAAGCTCTCCAGCCTGACCTCTTGGTACTAAATCGACCATAACTTGAGCTACAGATGTCCAAATGATGCGGTTTCAGTTGCGTTGGAAAGCTAACATCCACGGCTTTGCAATGATATATAGTTTTTCATAGCTGCCTTGAAGATAGATGACGCGCACGTGTGAATCACGCGAACGCGTGACTTGGAAAAAATGCAATCCGCGCGAACGCGTGGACGACACTTCCACGTGACTTTGCAGCGACCTGTACGTACCAAAAATCACTGAGGCCGATTTCTGGGCTATTTTTGACCTAGTTTTTTGCCTAGAAAACACAGATTAGAGGCTATAAAGTGGGGGAATCCATCCATTCATACAATAAGAACAAAACATTCATAATTCACAATTTTAGTTTTAGATGTAGTTTTTCTAGAGAGAGAGAGGCTCTCTCCTCTCTCTTAAGTTTTAGGATTAGGATTTCTTCGTCTTTTCAAATCCAGGTTTAATATTCCTTTACTTTACTTTATGTTTTCTTCTACTTTTATTTATTCTATTGCTTTAGTTGATTACTTGATGTTGCCAATTTGGTTTATGGATTTCTATGTTCAATCTAACTTTCTATTTAATATAATTCGAGGTATTTCAGATATATGATTTTTATTTAGCTTTCTATATTCTTGGCTTTGGTTGAGTAATTAGAGACTCTTGAGTTATCAAACTCTTTTGTTGATTGATAATTGGAAGTTGCTAATTGACTTGAATTCCACTAACTCTAGTCTTTCTTTGGGAATTGACTAGGACTTGAGGATTCATATTGATTTATCCACTTGACTTACCTTCATAGTTAGAGGTTGATTAAGTGGGAGCAACGAGCAATTCTCATCACAATTGATAAAGATAACTAAGATAGGACTTCTAATTTTCATACCTTGCCAAGATTTTTCTTAATTATTAATTTATTTTTCTTGTCATTTAAATTACTTGTTCCTTATTTCAAAAACCCAAAATAAAATATATATTTTTTCATAACCAATAATAAATCATACTTCCCTGCAATTCCTTGAGAAGATGACCCGAGGTTTGAATACTTCGGTTATTTATTTTTATTGGGTTTGCTTAAGTGAGAAACAAAACTTTTGTACGAAAGGATTCTCTGTTGGTTTAGAAACTATACTTACAACGCGATTATTTTTGTGAATTTCTTTACTAGCAGAAGTCCGATCGTCAAATGGCGCGCCGTTGTCGGGGAATTACAAACGTGTGCCTTATTATTGGTTATTGTAAATATTTACTTTTTTTTTGCTTGTTTGATAGTTTTTAGTTTTAGGACTTTGTTGCTTATTTTTATTAGTTTTGTTTTTATTTTTCTCTTACTACTGTGAGTTTGGTTATAATCATGTTGCAGGAAGAGGAGATTACAATAAGAACATGCATCAAGGATGGGAGAATCAAAGGTGGGAGGAGCCACAGGGATTTGATCAACCTTCTTGGCAACAGCCTCCGCCAACATACTATAACCAAGAGCCATTCCAAGAAGCATATCAAGATAATGGCTATGGTGAGCGCTCTTTTGATTATCAACAACCACCACTATACGCCTATGAACCCCCTCCTCAACATAGCTTTGAACCACCATACTCACAAGCTCCTTACCACCAAACAACCCCATATGACCCTAACCCTTATCCACTATACCAACCACACTATGAGCCAAATGAACCATACATAGATCCACCCCAATTCCAACCCAATTACTCCCAAAAACCACCATCTCTATATACACCGCATCCATATCCATCAATCCAAGAGCCTTATGGTCCTACCTATGATATCCAAGCAGAACAAGAGTCAAGGGATCGTCTCAAGGAAGCAGTGGATCAATTTCAAGCAACCCTTCGTCAATTGGACTGAGCGGTAAGCAGAATGGCACCCGAAGCTCTCATGGCTAAAGAATCTCAATTTGAGAACAAGGAACTGAAGTGTGTAGTGCAACAAGTGGGAAAGATGGAGAGTGAGGAACCACCCTCTTATCATGAACCCTTCCTCCCAAGTAATGAACCCTCATATCCACCTCAATCTCTAATGGATGACATTATTCGTGGTCTTCTTTAAGGGCAAGTGGTGCACGAAATTGTGATCAATACTTTTCACAACTCAAATAATCCCCGGTAATGAATCCAAAAACTTGGTGTTCAATACCATGGCATAAACACAACTTCGCACAACTAACCAGCAAGTGTACTGGGTCGTCCAAGTAATAAACCTTACGCGAGTAAGGGTCGATCCCACAGAGATTGTTGGTATGAAGCAAGCTATGGTCACCTTGTAAATCTTAGTCAGGCAAACTCAAATGGGTATGGTGATATGCGAATAAAACATAAAGATAAAGATAGAGGTACTTATGTAATTCATTGGTAGGAACTTCAGATAAGCGCATGAAGATGCCTTCCCTTCCGTCTCTCTGCTTTCCTACTGTCTTCATCCAATCCTTCTTACTCCTTTCCATGGCAAGCTTATGCAAGGGTTTCACCGTTGTCAGTGGCTACCTCCCATCCTCTCAGTGAAAATGTTCCTATGCTCTGTCACAGCATGGCTAATCATCTGTCGGTTCTCGGTCAGGCCGGAATAGAATCCAGCGATTCTTTTGCGTCTGTCACTAACGCCCCGCCTGCTAGGAGTTTGAAGCACGTCACAGTCATTCAATCATCGAATCCTACTCAGAATACCACAGACAAGGTTAGACCTTCCGGATTCTCTTGAATGCCGCCATCAGTTCTAGCCTATACCACGAAGACTCTGATCTCACGAAATGGTTGGCTCGGTTGTCAGGCGAGCACTCGGTTGTCAGGCGATCAACCATGCATCGTGCAATCAGGAATCCAAGAGATATTCACCCAATCGAAGGTAGAACGGAGGTGGTTGTCAGTCACACGTTCATAGGTGAGAATGATGATGAGTGTCACGGATCATCACATTCATCAAGTTGAAGAACAAGTGATATCTTAGAACAAGAACAAGCGGAATTGAATGGAAGAACAATAGTAATTGCATTAATACTCGAGGTACAGCAGAGCTCCACACCTTAATCTATGGTGTGTAGAAACTCCACCGTTGAAAATACATAAGAACAAGGTCTAGGCATGGCCATGAGGCCAGCCTCCCAATGATCTAAGATAGCATAACAATGAAGATAGCTACCCCTCGATGTCTCAATACAACAGTAAAAGGTCCTACTTATAGAAAACTAGTAGCCTAAGGTTTACAGAAATGAGTAAATGACAAAAAAATCCACTTCCGGGCCCACTTGGTGTGTGCTTGGGCTGAGCAATGAAGAATTTTCGTGCAGAGACCTCTCTTGGAGTTAAACGCCAGCTTTTATGCCAGTTTGGGCGTTTAACTCCCATTTTGGTGCCAGTTCCAGCGTTTAACGCTGGGATTTCTGAGGGTGACTTTGAACGCCGGTTCGGGCCATCAAATCTTGGGCAAAGTATGAACTATCATATATTGCTGGAAAGCCCAGGATGTCTACTTTCCAACGCCGTTGAGAGCGCGCCAATTGGGCTTCTGTAGCTCCAGAAAATCCGCTTCGAGTGCAGGGAGGTCAGAATCTAACAGCATCTGCAGTCCTTTTCAGTCTCTGAATCAGATTTTTGCTCAGGTCCCTCAATTTCAGCCAGAAAATACCTGAAATCATAGAAAAACACACAAACTCATAGTAAAGTCCAGAAAAGTGAATTTTAACTAAAAACTAATAAAAATATACTAAAAACTAACTAGATCATACTAAAAACATACTAAAAACAATGCCAAAAAGCGTACAAATTATCCGCTCATCACAACACCAAACTTAAATTGTTGCTTGTCCTCAAGCAACTGAAAATCAACTAAGATAAAAAGAAGAGAATATGCAATGAATTCCAAAAACATCTATGAAGATCAGTATTAATTAGATGAGCGGGGCTTTTAGCTTTTTGCCTCTGAACAGTTTTGGCATCTCACTCTATCCTTTGAAATTCAGAATGATTGGCTTCTTTAGGAACTCAGAATCCAGATAGTGTTATTGATTCTCCTAGTTAAGTATGATGATTCTTGAACACAGCTACTTATTGAGTCTTGGCCGTGGCCCAAAGCACTCTGTCTTCCAGTATTACCACCGGATACATACATGCCACAGACACATAATTGGGTGAACCTTTTCAGATTGTGACTCAGCTTTGCTAGAGTCCCCAATTAGAGGTGTCCAGGGTTCTTAAGCACACTCTTTTTGCCTTGGATCACAACTTTATTTCTTTTTCTTTCTTTTTCTCCCCTTTTCTCTATTTTTTTTTCGATTTTTTTTTCATTGCTTTTTCTTGCTTCAAGAATCATTTTTATGATTTTTCAGATCCTCAGTAACATGTCTCCTTTTTCATCATTCTTTCAAGAGCCAACATTCATGAACCACAAATTCAAGATACATATGCACTGTTTAAGCATACATTCAGAAGACAAAAGTAATGCCACCACATCAAAATAATTAAACTGTTATAAAATTCAAAATTCATGCAATTATTTTTCTTTTTCAATTAAGCACGTTTTTATTTAAGAGAGGTGATGGATTCATAGGACATTCATAACTTTAAGGCATAGACACTAAGACACTAATGATCACAAGACACAAACATAGATAAACATAAGCATAAAATTCGAAAAACAGAAGAATAAAGAACAAGGAAATCAAGGAACGGGTCCACTTTAGTGATGGCGGCTCTTTCTTCCTCTTGAAGACCCTATGGAGTGCTTGAGCTCCTCAATGTCTCTTCCTTGTCTTTTTTGCTCCTCTTTCATGATTCTTTGATCTTCTCTAATTTCATGGAGGATGATGGAGTGTTCTTGGTGCTCCACCCTTAGTTGTCCCATGTTGGAACTCAATTCTCCTAGGGAGGTGTTTAGTTGCTCCCAATAGTTTTGTGGAGGAAAGTGCATCCCTTGAGGTATCTCAGGGATCTCATGATGAGTGGGGTCTCTTGTGTGCTCCATCCTCTTCTTAGTGATGGGCTTGTCCTCATCAATAGGGATGTCTCTCTCTATGTCAACTCCAACTGAATAACAGAGGTGACAAATGAGATGAGGGAAGGCTAACCTTGCCAAGGTAGAGGACTTGTCCGCCACCTTATAGAGCTCTTGAGCTATAACCTCATGAACTTCTATTCCTTCTCCAATCATGATGCTATGAATCATGATAGCCCGGTCTATGGTAACTTCGGACCGGTTGCTAGTGGGAATGATTGAGCGTTGGATAAACTCCAACCATCCTCTAGCCACGGGTTTGAGGTCATGCCTTCTCAATTGAACCGGCTTCCCTCTTGAATCTCTCTTCCATTGGGCGCCCTCTTCACATATGATTGTGAGGACTTGGTCCAACCTTTGATCAAAGTTGACCCTTCTAGTGTAAGGGTGTTCATCTCCTTGCATCATGGGCAAATTGAATGCCAACCTTACACTTTCCGGACTAAAATCCAAGTATTTCCCCCGAACCATAGTAAGATAATTCTTTGGATCCGGGTTCACACTTTGATCATGGTTCTTGGTGATCCATGCATTGGCATAGAACTCTTGAACCATCAAGATTCCGACTTGTTGAATGGGGTTGGTAAGAACTTCCCAACCTCTTCTTCAGATCTTATGTTGGATCTCCGGATGTTCACCCTTTTTGAGTGAAAAAGGGACCTCGGGGATCACTGATGAGCGGATAATTTATACGCTTTTTGGCATTGTTTTTATATAGTTTTTAGTAAGTTTAAGCTACTTTTAGGGATGTTTTCATTAGTTTTTATGTTAAATTCACATTTCTGGACTTTACTATGAGTTTGTGTGTTTTTCTGTGATTTCAGGTAAATTCTGACTGAAATTGAGGGATTTGAGCAAAACTCTGAAGAAGGCTGACAAAAGGACTACTGATGCTGTTGGATTCTGACCTCCCTGCACTCGAAATGGATTTTCTGAAGCTACAGAACTCCAATTGGCGCGCTCTCAACGGCGTTGGAAAGTAGACATCCAGGGCTTTCCAGCAATATATAATAGTCCATACTTTATTCGAAGAATGACGACGTAACTTGGCGTTGAACGCCAAGTACAAGCTGCTGTCTGGAGTTAAACGCCAGAAAAACGTCATGATCCGGAGTTAAACGCCCAAAACACGTCATAACCTGAAGTTTGACGCCAAGAAATGCCTTAGCTCGTGGAATGATCAAGCTCAGCCCAAGCATACACCAAGTGGGCCCCGGAAGTGGATTTATGCATCAATTACTTACTCATGTAAACCCTAGTAGCTAGTCTAGTATATATAGGACATTTATCTATTGTATTAGACATCTTTGATCTCATCTTTGATCTCAGTTTTGTTTTACTCTTCATCTTAGGGGATCATTGATCACGTTAGAGAGGGCTGGCCATTCGGCCATGCCTGAACTCCTTGCTTATGTGTTTTCAACGGTGGAGTTTCTGCACACCATAGATTAAGGGTGTGGAGCTCTGCTGTACCTCAAGTATTAATGAAGTTCTATTTTCTTTTATTCAAATCTCTCTTATTCTTATTCCAAGATATTCATTCGTACCCAAGAACATGATGAATGTGATGAGTCAAATTACCCTCATCATTATTCTCACTTATGAACGTGCGTGATTGACAACCACTTCCGTTCTACATGCAACAGAGCTTGAATGCGTATCTCTTAGATTCCCCAACAGAATCTTCGTGGTATAAGCTAGATAGATGGCGGCATTTATGAGGATCCGGAAAGTCTCACCTTGTCTGTGGTATTCCGAGTAGGATCCTGGGAATCCGGAAAGTCCAACCTTGTCTGTGGTGTTCCGAGTAGGATTCCGGTAATGAATGACTGTGACGTGCTTCAAACTTTAACCTGCTGGGCGTTGGTGACAGACGCAAAAGAGGGATTCTATTCCAGTAGGAGCGGGAACCAACCGGTGATTAGCCGTACTGTGACAGAGTGCGTTAGCATAGTTTTCACTGCGAGGATGAGATGTAGCCATCAGCCATGGGTGATGCCTCCAAACTGGTTAGCTGTGCGAGTGACAGCCGCACAGGTTATTTCCCCGTGAGGAATGAAAGTAGCCACAGTTGATGGTGAACCCCTATACAAAGCTTGCCATGGAAAGGAGTAAGAAGGATTGAGTAGAAGCAGTAGGAGAGAAGGCGTCCTTGGGCTCTACAGCATCTCCATCCGCTTATCTGAAATTCCTACCAATGAATCTGCATAAGTATTCTATCCCTTTTATTATTCCTTTTTATTTATTTTGAATCTAATCAAGTATCATGTTTAATTCGCCTGACTGAGATTTGCAAGGTGACCATAGCTTGCTTCATACCAACAATCTCTGTGGATTCGACCCTTACTCACGTAAGGTTTATTACTTGGACGACCCAGTACACTTGCTGGTTAGTTGAACGAGATTGTGAAGGAAATAAACAATGCCCTCAGAGTATACATCCTACAAGTAGAAAGAACAAGTGATCACAATTTCGTCCACCATGTTTTTGGCGCCGTTGCCGGGGATTGTTCGAGTATGGACAACTGACGGTTCATCTTGTTGCTCAGATTAGGTAATTTTCTTTCCAAAAATCTTTTTCAAAAATTTTTCTTTTATTTTTCGTTTTTCCAAAAATATTTTCGAAAAAATTAATAAAAATACAAAAAAATTAGAAAATCATAAAAATAAAAATATTTTGTGTTTCTTGTTTGAGTCTTGAGTCAATTTTTAAGTTTGGTGTCAATTGCATGCTTTTAAAATTTTTCTTGCATTTTTTCGAAAATCTCATGCATTCATAGTGTTCTTCATGATCTTCAAGTTGTTCTTGACAAGTCTTCTTGTTTGATCTTGATGATTTCTTGTTTTGTGTCTTTTGTTGTTTTTCATGTGCATTTTTGCATTCATATTTTTCATGCATTAAAGATTTCTAAGTTTGGTGTCTTGCATGTTTTCTTTGCATCAAAAATTTTTCAAAAATATGTTCTTGATGTTCATCATGATCTTCAAAGTGTTCTTGGTGTTCATCTTGACATTCATAGCATTCTTGCATGCATCTTGTGTCTTGATCCAAAATTTTCATGTTTTGGATCATTTTTGTGTTTTTCTTTAAAAATTCAAAAAAATCAAAAAAATATCTTTTCCTTATTTCCCTCCAAAATTTCAAAATTTTGGGTTGACTTGGTCAAAAATTTTTAAAAATTAGTTGTTTCTTACAAGTCAAGTCAAAATTTCAATTTTAAAAATCTTATCTTTTCAAAATCTTTTTCAAATATCATATCTTTTTCATTTTTTTATAATTTTCGAAAATTTCAAAATTATTTTTCAAAATATTTTCAAAAATCTTTTTCTTATCTTTTTATCAAATTTTCGAAAATTAGCTAACAATTAATGTGATTGGTTCAAAAATTTGAAGATTGTTACTTTCTTGTTAAGAAAAGTTCAATCTTTAAGTTCTAGAATCTTATCTTGTAGTTTCTTGTTAGTTAAGTAATTTTTAAAAATTAAATCCTTTTCAAAATATTTTTTTCAAATATATCTTTTTATCTTTTATCTTATCCTTTTCAAAAATTTTATCTCTTTCAAAATTTGATTTCAAAATATCTTATCTTTTCTTATCTTCTTATCTTTTTCAAATTTTGATTTCAAATCTTTTTCAATCAACTAACTAATTTTTTTGTTTGTTTCTTATCTTTTTCAAAACCACTTAACCACTTTTCCCTCTTCTATTTTCGAAAATTCTCCCTCTCTTTTTCAAAAATTCTTTTTAATTGTTTTACATTTTAATTTTAAACTTATTTTATTTTTAATTTTCGAAATTACTAACTTCTTTTTCAAAATTATTTTCGAAAATTTCTTTCCCTTCTCTTATTCTATTTAATTAATTAATTACTAACACTTCTCTTCACCTTTCTTCATCCACAAATCCGAATCTCCTTCTTCATTCTTCTACCTCTTTCTTCTTCTACTAACATAAGGGAATCTCTATACTGTGACATAGAGGATTCCTTTTTCTTTTCTTGTTTTCTTCTCTTTCTTATGAGCAGGAACAAGGATAAAGGCACTCTTGTTGAAGCTGATCCAGAACCTGAAAGGACACTGAAGAGAAAATTAAGAGAAGCTAAACAATCCAGAAACAACCTTTCAGAAATTTTGAACAAGAGAAAGACATGGCAGCCGAAAATAATAATAATAATAATGCAAGGAGAATGCTTGGTGACTTCACAAAGCCAACATCCAAGTTTGATGGAAGAAGCATCTCCATTCCTGCCATTGGAGCCAATAACTTTGAGCTTAAGCCTCAACTAGTTGCATTAATGCAACAAAACTGCAAGTTTTATGGGCTTCCATCTGAAGATCCCTATCAGTTTTTAACTGAGTTCTTGCAAGTCTGTGAGACTGTAAAGACGAATGGAGTTGATCCTGAAGTCTACAGACTCATGCTTTTCCCTTTTGCTGTAAGAGACAGAGCTAGAATATGGTTGGATTCACAACCTAAGGATAGCCTGGACTCCTGGGATAAGCTGGTCACTGCTTTCTTAGATAAGTTCTTCCCTCCTCAAAAGCTGAGCAAGCTGAGAGTGGATGTTCAAACCTTCAAACAAAAAGATGGTGAATCCCTCTATGAAGCTTGGGAAAGATACAAGCAGCTGACCAAAAGATGTCCATCTGACATGTTTTCAGAATGGACCATGTTAGATATATTCTATTATGGTCTCTCTGAATTTTCGAAAATGTCACTGGACCATTCTGCAGGTGGATCTATTCACCTGAAGAAAACGCCTGAAGAGGCTCAAGAACTCATTGACATGGTTGCAACAACCAGTTCATGTATACCTCTGAGAGGAATTCCGTGAATAATGGGGTCCTCAGAAGAAAGGAGTTCTTGAAATAGATGCTCTGAATGCCATATTGGCTCAGAACAAAATGTTGACTCAACAGGTCAACATAATCTCTCAAAATCTGAATGGATTACAACATGCACCCAACAGTACTAGAGAGGCAGCTTCTGAAGAAGCTTATGATCCTGAGAACCCTGCCATGGCAGAGGTTAATTACATGGGTGAACCTTATGGAAACACCTATAACCCATCATGGAGAAATCATCCAAATTTCTCCTGGAAGGATCAACAAAAGCCTCAACAAGGCTTTAACAATGGTGGACGCAATAGGCTGAACAATAGTAAGCCATATCCATCACCTTCTCAGCAACAGACAGAGAACTCTGAACAAAATAATTCTAATTTAGCTAATATAGTCTCTGATCTGTCAAAGGCCACTTTCAGTTTCATGAATGAAACCAGATCCTCCATTAGAAATTTGGAGGCACAAGTAGGCCAGCTGAGTAAGAAAGTTATTGAAACTCCTCCAGTACTCTCCCAAGCAATACAGAAGAGAATCCAAAAGGAGAGTGCAAAGCCATTGACTTAGTCAACATGGCCGAATGCACTAGGAGGAGAAGGACGAAAATCCTAGTGAGGAAGACCTCCTAGGACGTCCTTCAAGCAAGAAGGAGCTTCCTAATAAGGATCCAGAGGAATCTGAGGCTCATACAGAGACCATAGAGATTCCATCAAATCTCCTTCTGCCATTCATGAGCTCTGAAGAATATTCATCCTCTGAAGAGGATGAAGATGTGACTGGAGAGCAAGTTGCTCAGTACTTAGGAGCTATCATGAAGCTGAATGCCAAGCTGTTTGGTAATGAGACTTGGGAAGTGAACCTCCCTTGCTCATTAGTGAACTGATACTTGGATTCAGGAAACTCTACCTCAAAAGAGACAAGATCCTGGCAAGTTCTTAATACCTTGCACCATTGGCACCATGAGCTTTGAAAAAGCTCTATGTGATCTTGGGTCAGGAATAAACTTATGCCACTCTCTGCAATGGAGAAGCTGGGGATCATTGAGGTACAACCTGCCTTGTTCTCATTACAATTGGCAGACAAATCCATAAGACAAGCTTATGGAATGGTAGAGGACGTGCTAGTAAAGGTTGAAGGCCTTTACATCCCTACTGATTTCATAATCCTAGATACTAGGAAGGAAGATGATGAATGCATCATCCTAGGAAGACCTTTCCTAGCCACAGCAGGAGCTGTGATAGATGTCACAGAGGAGAGTTAGTCCTTCAAT